>NC_091327.1:33636995-33766995 GCF_038502225.1 Cherax quadricarinatus | reverse complement strand
GTAGTTGAACATATCAATGGCAATAAGTATAAGGTTATAGAAATTAGTACTGGTCGGTATAAAGAGTCGCATATAGATCATATGAAGTTAGTATGCGATGTTGAGGATGATATTTCTACCCAGACTAATGTGACAGATGCTGACAATCCTCCTGACTGTACCCTCTACCTCTAACACTCAGATGATCAACCTGAATGTCGTTATTCTTTGTGTACACGACAAGTAATGAGAACCCCCAAGTATCTTTTGTAGATACTTGTTCAGATTTCCTTCAGTCAAGGCATGTGTTAGCCATTGCAAAAGAATTCGATCCTCCCAAAGACGATAATCAATCTGCGTATGTAAATCTTACCCTTGCAGAGTTGGGTTTAAATGTACATAGCCTGTATAATTAGATGATCAAGTTGAATGAAGTTGTCAACTGTGTGTTTATTATTAGCTGATCAGTTTTCAGAATTTTTTTTTGTGTTCACGTTCCCTCCAAATTCTGAGATTTTAGCAGTATGACCGGAGCGTGCCTGGTCTGCCTTTGCTGTTAATTACTTTCACCTTTGTAAATACAGTGGACCCCTGCCTTACGATATTAATCCATTCCTGAGAGCTTATTGTAAGCTGAAATTATCGTTAGCCGAATTAATTTTCCCCATAAGAAATAATGGAAATTAAATTAATCCATTCCTGACACCCCAAAGTATGAAAAAAAAAAGATTTTAACCACATGAAACATTGATTTTAATACACACAAACTGAAGAAGAATTGCACAATTACTACTCTACTAAGAATAGAATACATGACACTTACCTTTATTGAAGATCTGGTGATGATTGATGGGATGGGAGGAGGAGTGTGTGTGGAAGTTATTGTTTAGAAGGGGAATTCCCTTCCATTAGGACTTGAGGTACCAAGTCCTTTTCTGGGGTTACTTCCCTTTTTCTTTTAATGCCACTAGGACCAGCCTGAGAGTCACTGGACCTCTGTCGCACCACAAATCTGTCCATAGACCTCTGTACCTCCTGTTTCTTTAAGACTTTCCTAAAATAGGCCATAACATTGTCATTGTACAGGTTGCCAACACAGCTTGCAGTAGCTGTGTCAGGGTGATTTTCATCACTAAAGGTTTGCAGTTCAACCCACTTTGCACACATTTCCTTAATCTCTTTTTTCAATTCCATACTAATTCTCATCTTTTTTACCACAGGGATGGTACTAGAAGCTTTCTTGGGGTCCATGGTGACTTATTTTGCAGTTACAAGCAGTAAAAACACCAGGATAATGTGAAATGTACCGAATGTATGTGTAGATGCGACCGCACTGGCTGGCTTGTAAACACTGGTGCTGAGGCCACACGTGGTATGCGTCCCAGACGAATCATGTAAGGCGAGTTTTTTATCGTGAGGTCGTGAGGCAAGGCAAAATTTTTGCATTCAAATGCTTCGTATGGTGGATTTAACGTAACGCGATGCGTTCGTAAGGCGGGGGTCCACAGTACATATATTCTTCCTCAGAATCCATAGAGTGCATGAATACAGATCGATCGATCAATTCCATCCTTTATTACACAGTGGACCCCCGGTATACAATATTAATCCGTTCCTGAGAGCTCATCGTATGCTAAAATTATCGGAAGGCGAATTAATTTTCCCCATAAGAAATAATGGAAATCAAATTAATCCGTGCAAGATACCCAAAAGTACTGTAAAAAAAAAGTTTTTCCACATGAAATATTAAGTTTAATGCACACAAACTGAAGAAGACATGCACAGTTAGTAGTACTCTACTAACAATAGAATATATGACACTTACCTTTAATGAAGATCTGGTGATGATTGATGGGATGGGAGGAGGGGAGTGTGTTGAAGATGTTAATGTTTAGAAGGGGAATCCCCTTCCATTAGGACTTGAGGTAGCAAGTCATTTTCCGGGGTTACTTCCCTTCTTCTTTTAATGCCACTAGGACCAGCTTGAGAGCCACTGGACCTCTGTCACACAACAAATCTGTCCATAGAGCTCTGTACCTCCCGTTCCTTTAAGATTTGTCTAAAATGGGCCACAACATTGTCATTGTAATAGTCACCAGCGTGGCTTGCAATAGCTGTGTTAGGGTGATTTTCATCCATAAAGGTTTGCAGTTCAACCCACTTTGCACACATTTCCTTAATTTTTGAAGTAGGCACAATGGATTCCACAACTGGCATAGGCTTCTCAGGGTTAGCCCCAAACCCTTCAAAATCTTTCTTAATTTCCATACTAATTCTCACCCTTTTTACCACAGGGTTGGCACTAGAAGCTTTCTTGGGGCCCATTGTGACTTATTTTGCAGAAATAAGCACCAAAAACACTGTGATTATGTACCGAATGTATGCTTAGATGCGAGCACACTGTCTGGCTTGTAAACACTGGCATGCACGGGGCAGTTCAGGCCTCACGTGGACGCGTCCCGGACGAATCACGTGTGGCGAGGCAAAATTTTTGCGTTAAAATGTATCGAATACCGGATTTAACGTATACCAATGCCATCAAATGCCGGGGGTCCACTGTACTATGATTTGTTCTTATAATTCATAATTCATTCCATTAACACCCAGTATACCACCCATTACGATCCCATCCATTAGTTCTAAGTTACATATGTCTTTGCTATTGTATAGAATCAGCCCAGAGCCGCCTGCCTGTTCAGCCTATAGCATAATATGGTATGTCGAGACGATATACGTAACATGACCAAACTGTCAGCATAGTTGCTGATCCCCTGTATATGTATATGTTATCTGAGTATCATAGTACCATCCATATGTTTTACATAGTTGTCCCCTTGCTAGGCTCAGTGACTAGCATGTGTGATGTCAAGTGATGCCACATGTAAGCGTGAGACTCGATGCCTCTCCCTCACTCCACGCTTTGGTCTAAATACAGGCAACACACGGCAGGCTGGGCTCCTCCTCTTCACACACTGCTAATGTGTTACCATCCAACAAGTGTGTTTAACTCCAACCATCATATCCCCACGAACCCTCTCAACATATCTATATATATATATATATATTTATTTATTTATTTTATTTAGAAATTTTAGCATACAAACAGAGGTACAAAAAATACAGGTAAGAGCAGCATGCCAAAGCCACTTATATGCATAGCATTACGGGCTGGCTTAAAATTAACTTAAGATTAACTAAGCAATGATGAAATCAGTGATAAGACATTATTGTAAACAGATAACTATAAAATACAAATGAGTATTACAAAGACAGGTCCTATGCTTGCATGCATTGCATGCATAGAATGGAGTATTCTGTTAGGTAGTGTATTTAAAAAAAATAACAAAGTTAGGTTTAACATTTGTGTGATATAATTGTGAGTAACATTTAGGATATACAATTTATATGGTTCAGTTATTCAGTATTTATTTGGTTTTGAGTGAGTAAGTGAACTTTGAGAAGAGACTTGAATTTATAAACAGGTAGTGTTTCTTTTATATTTACAGGTAATGAATTCCAGATTTTAGGGCCTTTTATGTGCATTGAGTTTTTGCATAGCGTGAGATGGACACGAGGAACATCAAAGAGTGATCTGTGCCTTGTATTATGGTCATGTGTTCTGTTGAGGTTGGCAAGGAGATGTTTGAGGGGAGGGTTAATATCAGAGTTAAGTGTTCTATGTATGTAATAAGTGCAATAATAAGTATGGATGTTTTGTATGGTGAGTAGGTTGAGTGTTTTGAATATTGGTGGAGTGTGCTGCCTGTAGTGAGAATTTGTTATCATTCTAACTGCAGCCTTTTGTTGGGTAATTAGTGGTCCGAGATGGTTAGTTGTTGTTGAGCCCCATGCACAAATTCCATAGGTGAGATAGGGGTAAATAAGAGAGTGATAAAGGGCCAGGAGGGCTGACTGTGGAACATAGTACCGTATCTTCGATAGTATGCCTACAGTCTTGGAAATTTTCTTAGAAATTTGTTGTATATGTGTATGAAATTTGAGTCTATTATCGAGGTGGATTCCTAAGAATTTTCCCTCTGTTAGCTTTGTGATAGGTGATCCGTTTATCGTTATGTTAAGAGGTACATCTGTAGCTCTGCTACCAAACTGAATGAAGTAGGTTTTGTCAATGTTTAGTGTAAGTTTGTTAGTCCTCATCCAGGTAGATATTTTCTGTAATTCGGTGTTTACAGTATTGGCTAGCGTGACTGGGCTCGGGTGAGAGAAGACGTATGTGGTGTCATCTGCAAAAAGTGTGGGTTTGAGTAATTGCGAAGCATTTGGTAGGAGAAAGAGAAGAGGGCCAAGGACACTTCCCTGTGGGACACCAACTGTAATTGGTTGTGCGGAAGAGCTTGCCCCATTTGCGTACACATATTGGCTTCTGTTGCTGAGGTAAGACTTGAGGTAGTTGAGGGAGTGCCCTCTAATACCATAGTGTGACAATTTTACGTGGAGCAAGTCATGGTCAACTGTATCAAAAGATTTACGTAAGTCAATGAAGATCCCCAGTGGGACTTCTTTTTTCTCTATTGCGGTGTATATATGTTCTAGCATGTGTATAATAGCATCATTAGTATTTTTATTAGGCCTGAATCCAAATTGGCAGGGGTTGAGAATGTTATGGGAGATGAGGTAGGAGTGGATTCGTTTATGAATTAATTTTTCGAAGATTTTTGAGAGAGGGTGTAAATTGGATATTGGCCTATAGTTATTCAACTCTGTTTGGTCTCCACCTTTATGGATCGGGGTGACCCTTGCTATTTTGAGAACTGTAGGGAAGGTGGAGGATTCAATGGATTTGTTAAAGAGTGTTGCAATGATTGGTGATAGTACTTGTGACGCTTTTTTGTATATAAAGGGTGGTAAGGTATTTAAATCTCCTGCCTTGTTTTTCAGTGCGTTGATAATAAGGGAGACTTCGTATGGGTTAGTCGGAGCTAGGAACAGAGTGTTCGGGTAGTTGCCAGTGAGGTAGTCATTTGGTGGGGTATCTGAGCTTGGGATATTATTGGCAAGGTTTTGACCTATAGTGGAGAAGAAATCGTTGAGTCTGTTTGCTGTTTCTGTTGGTGGGAGTTGGGGTTCATCTGATTTTGCTAATTTTATTTCGCTATGTCGTGATATCATTTTTGTTCCCAGAATTTCTGATAGGGTCTTCCAGGTCTTTTTTATATCACCTCGTAAGTTGGATAATTTGTTCTCATAATACAATTTTTTTGCCCTTCTTATCAGGCTGGTTAGGATTGACGAGTAACGGTTTGTTTGGTCTCTGGTTATGTGACCCATTCTGTACTGTTTTTCATATCAGTGTTTTGTATTCATGGATTTGAGAATGCTGGGTGTTAGCCAGGGACTGTTCAGTCTCTTAGCTGTCATATATATATATATATATATATATATATATATATATATATATATATATATATATATATATATATATATATGCAATAAGATCACAGTAAACAGGTGATTTCAGAATATGCAAAACAACCACTGTGAAAGAATAGAGAAATTCCAAGCGCTTTCGTGACTACTCACATTATCAAGGAGTAGTCACGAAAGAGCTTGGAATTTCTCTATTCTTTCACAGTGGTTGTTTTGCATAATATATATATATATATATATATATATATATATATATATATATATATATATATATATATATATATGTAGACAATCACAGATGGGCAATCTTAACTATGCAGGACAGGCCATGGAGGGATGGGGGTTGGAAATATTTAGCTCAAGTACTTTCACACTCCTCAGTGCGTCATCAGGAGCTGTGCAATGTTGCAAGGGAGCAACCAAAGCAGGGAGAGGTCTAGAGTAGCGTAGGTGTCACCGACCGCGGTTACCTTTAGACTGTGTTAGTGGTTGGTGCCACCCCCACCCTACCATCATCCCCCTACTCTCCATATGGGGTAGGAGGGTTTCTGAGATGTCAAGTATGAAATTATATGATATAAAAAGCTAGCCCTATAAAAAGCCAAGCCTGCTTTGGTTGCTCCATTGCAACATTGCACAGCTCTTGAAGATACACTGAGCAGTGTGAAAGTACTTGAGCTAAAGATTTCCACTCCCCCCCCCATCCCGTGGCTTGTCCTGCATATACATATTATATATATATATATATATATATATATATATATATATATATATATATATATATAAATATATATATATATATATATATATATATATATATATATATATATCAATAACAACACTGCAACTATCCGGGGATTCGAACCCATGTCGTTTTGGCCCATCTCATGGTGAGCGAAATTCACACTTGAAGCTCTAACCCACGGGACCATGCAATCCTACAAGAATGACGCACCCAGCAGAGCTGGGTGGGTGGGTGTGGGTGTCTTTGAGCTAATTTCATTCTACTCCCCGTTTGGTGTATTAGCCTCACAAGCAACACACACACACAATAATATATATATATATATATATATATATATATATATATATATATATATATATATATATATATATATATATATATATATATTGTAACTACTAGCGAATAGTTCTAATCCTCGGTGTGGCATGCAAAGAGTACGTAACCTTTATTCGGCGCATGTACACACCCTCATTTACAGGCTGTCTCCCCCAACCAGCGAACCAGGTTGCTAAGAGTTGATGATGGGGCCCCGTCGTTCAACTAGTGACCAGGTTCTAGCCAATAAGAAGATGGTTTTGGCAATCGCAGAGGTTATGTGGGTACCGCTCTCCTGTCTGCCCTTGTCATTCCCATTCTAGAGCTGGTTGAAGCACGGTCTGCTATCTTGTGGCTTCTATTTCTGCTTTGCTTACCGTGGAGTGCACTATACTTATCTCTGTACATAGTGTACATATTGCTGTTATAAATTGGTGAAGGATAATATAAGTCTAAACTTTTTCTACTGTGTTTATTTGCTCCCATTACACCCGGGGTAACAGGCCATTTGGAATCCTGGGTTGTAATACTCGGCTAGTAGCAGTGTTGTTACTGATTAATACCACTCGTTCACGGTTAAAATAATATATATATCCTGCTCATGAGGCTAGTACACCAAACGTGGGGTAGAATGAAACTGAGCTAGCTCAAAGGCACCCACACCACCGTATGTCCTCAGATGATGGTAAAACACCTAGCTCTGCTGGGTGTGTCATTCTTGTAGGATTGCGTGGTCCCGTGGGTTAGAGCATCATGTGTGATTTTCCCTCACCATGAGGTGGGCCAAAACGACATGGGTTCGAATCCTCGGCTAGTCGCAGTGTTATTGATTAATGCCACTTGTTAGTGGTTACAATAATATATATATATATATATATATATATATATATATATATATATATATATATATATATATATATATATATATAGAGAGAGAGAGAGAGAGAGAGAGAGAGTGAGTGAGTGAGTCCACAGTACTTTACCACTGAGCTAGACCCAAGATAAGTATGGGCGCTTAGCCGAAGCTAAGCGATGTTACCCCATACCCCCGGGCACCAAGCTCGTTTTGAAAGTTATTTCATCGAATCCTGCCACATGCAGTGGACAACGAAAGAGATTTGAAATGCTTAACAATTACCACATTTTACCACTATAATCTACCTTATCCATAATCTCTATCACATTTGCTCTGCATGGTACGACTTAACATATGTTTGAGAACAATTCAGTTCCACAGGTCTGAACGAAGCCTCATATACCATGCCTCTGCAAATGTTGAACGTCTCCGTGAGATGATCCCCTTGTTTTTCCAGACTTGGCAAGGTCAACATAATTAACGCCCTTACTAGTGGTCGCAAAACTCAAACCATGTCCTAGCACTGTCTGTTGTTCACCGGTATGCTCAACACTCGACAGGTTAATAACGAAATCTCGGTTATTATGTTGGGACCAACCGCTTTCTTCTTTAAGGTTGTTTAATTTCCTAGCATGTAAACATTAAATTTTCTGCTTCATTATTCTCAGTTCCCTATATATGTTATCTAATAAATGTTCCTGCCACTCAAGCGATACCACATTGAACCTATGTTTGGCCTTTCTCACTTCAATGAATAACATTTTCCTTTCGTGTTTTAGCAAATCAATATTCTTAGTAATTACTAACGTGTAGAGTTGATCAAATGGGGGCAGAAGACACATTAACCAGCCTGATCTGTAGCAGCGATTTCGGTAATACCTGTTCACTGAGGCACTTTCATAAAAACACTTATTTTAATGACGCTTTCTGAGCCTTAAGAAGAACATATTTGTATGAGAAAACAACAGAGGAGGAGGTAGGAAAAAGTCTAGAGAACTGGGATAAGATTTGGCAAGAGGTACTCATTTTACGCAAAAATTGCGAACAAGCGATACAATATGCACAACAACCACAGGGGGAGTTTTTGGATAGCTCTAGGCCTTTCATGTTGCAATCAACACATCAACAGGAGCTTACAAAGTTGCAGAAAAGAATAAGAGCTCTCAACAGATTCGTTCAGAGGGACGTTCTTGCTAAGAATGAGGATGGGATGCAGGAAATGCTCAGTGCCACAAGTGCTTAGTGCCTGAAAGATTGAACATTATAGGAATAGAGGATAGTCAGTCCACAAGCAAAGGTAATGGAGTGGTTACCTAGCAAAATTAACACTGGTAACATGGCAGTTATCAGAATTATCAGTCAGACTTCTGGACAATATAAAGGATTTTACATTCTGAATATAGACGTGCCTGGCATTTGTCTTAAGAACTTTCCACACAATTAAAGAAAAAGGAAAACGGGTCTACAGCAGACTCACTTAAACCTAGAGGGGACATCTAAGGGAAAACAGTTATAGTTTATTCATCCCACCACACTCTTGGGCAACAGCGAGAATAAGCCGTGTGAGCCTCATTACAATGAAGGCAAGAGGCTGCAGGACTTATCATTATGATCAGCAGCACCACAGACCGGGGATTCTACCATGTACCTCCAATATTTCGCTGTTGTGGTGGAGGAATCAATTTCAGTACTTGTAAGCAGTGTCCCACACTATATACAAAGGATGGAAGTTCGTGGGAGTCAAAAGTTAACTGAACTGTATTGCAGAGAAAAACTTACTGCCCACAGGCAGGTAATACCTAGGTGACAACTTTAGAACTGGGAAGTCTTGAAGCTTAAGCTGTTCCAAAATGTCAGCATCGCATGTCTGGAAATCAAGTGGAAGATTTACGGTGCCACTATGCCACTGCAAGAACTGAGAGATGTGTTTATGAATCGTAACTAGAGTATCCTCAATGGAGGTAAGAAGGGAAAGACTGAGAGCCTGACCAGCATTTCGTACCGTGACGATGTGTGCACCTCTCTTAAGAAATTGAAATGAAATATTTTGACAAACATGACATTGGAGTGCCTTGCTGATACTGTGATCAGAAAGACAGTGGAAAATGTCAGTTGCAGAGCAAAAAACTTGGCCCAGTGTGTACCTTAAAACGTAGAGTGTAAGAGAAGCGTCATGTTTGTGATTTCTGGGAAGGATGAGAGGTAGCCGAGATAGTGCCATCAGTTTATGGTCGTAGTTGTTTAGGTGTGGGACCGGAGGTGGTCTGTCTCGAAATTGTCGAGCAATTTAATTGTCGCACTGTAGAAGGAGAATCCGGAAACATGGTCAAAGACATGTATAGGTCTGATGTATCAGAAAAGTCAGATGGAACCACAGTACCAGAGGCTGGCAATGAAAGGTACCGGGGTGTGAGAGAGGACCGAAGAATGGTCTAATAACTAGGCAGGGTCATGAGAGGGCATTAGAGGAGAAAGGGGTCTGGGAGGAGGAATTTCGTTGGCATGGGACTCCATGGCAAGGTTTCTTTTTTTCGAGAAAGAGAAAAAGGATGGGTACATATAGGGATAGCTCCTAGGAGGAATGAAAGGAACCGTATATCCCCCCTAGTGCCTAAGAGGGCTCTCAGCGTGGCTGGTAATGCAGTTCAGATGCAGCATGGAACCTGTGCCCCACCCTATCCTCCGTACCGGTAAACCATAAAACAGTTATCCAGGATTGCAACGTCAACCTCGCATCCGCCAACCCTGCGGACAAAAGCGAGGGCGGTCAGAAGCCCGTACAAGGCATTCATCCTTAAGCCACAACCACCTGGAACCGACAGGTAGCCTCCAGAGATAAACACGTCACCCAAAAGACATCCATAGATCCAAATTCCAAGGTAAACAGCACCACCATCATGAACCTGAACGGAATGGGGGACACACCCTTTCCCCAACCTACCAGCTAGAATTTCGGAGGGGAGGCGCCCAGAGGCCAAAAGCAAGAAAGGAAGGAGAGGGATGGGAAAGGAGGGATGGGAAGGATGGTGTAGGGAAAGGAGGAATGGGTGGGTATTTAGGTTCGGTAAGAGAAAGAAGACCAAAAGATCCAATTTCTCAGCCCAAAAGCCTCTTTGCCACATCAGGGAGCCCCCCTTGAAGAGGTCTTAATAAACAGAAATCAAATATCTTTTCTTGTAGGAATGTAGAGAACAGTAAATAATATTCAACTGAAAATAAAGGTGAGTAATACTGAAAACTCGCATGTTTATGGTATATTTAAGTGTCACGAGTTTAGTCAGTAAAAGCGTTTCCCTTTTTAGGTACATTCTCGCCTACATTTTACTTATATAATAATATATATCTTTATTTATACACGTACATGTACAAGGTATACAGGCCTAGCTGACATCAATGACATACTACTACATAGAAAGCCATTTGTTATGCTGAGCATTTCGGGCAAATTAGGTCAGTTTTGTCCCAGGATGTGGCCCACACTAGTCGACTAACACCCAGGTACCCATTTTAAACTGATGGGTGAACAGGGACAGGAACAGCAAGTGTCTTATGGAAACACGTCCCTAATGTTTTCCAGCCGTTCCGGAGGAGATTCGAACCCCGGACCTCAGTGTGTGAGCTGAGTGCGCTAGCGATCGACAATAGATTATCCAATCGGCATCAAATTTTCAACGCTGGTATATTGCAACCCTGGCAACGTTCGTACAACTATCCGCATGTGTAGGTTTCATATGTTGAATATTATATACCCCATAGAAGTGAGTTGGGATTGTGTGAACAGGCGCCAATTTACCAATTTATTTTAAGTGGTATGTATATTTTTCCTGTAAAATAGCTCGACTATATCACCTCTGAATGGCTTAAAACATTAAATGCTGATGCATTCCTAACTTGGAATTCCAACTTGGAATTGCTGATTAACTGACGATAACTAGTGAAAGCCTTTTTCTAGTCGGTTTCAAACTTTCAGCATTAGTGTGTTTAATTTAGATGGATATTTGTTACTTAAGTGGCCTCTGAAGCCTCTAATTTGCTAAGTTCTGCGCTAAAAATGTTGGTGTATTCTTACTCTTCTGGAACACTAAGAACTAAAATATTAAGCAGGAAGAATAACGAAACTTTAAAACATATAAAAGTTCCCTTTACCTGTTTAGATATTTTTTAATTAAAACTTGCAATAAATTTAAAAATGTTAAGCTATATTTAAAATATTTGATACGGTAGTATTTTTTTTTTACAGTGCTGTCGTCTATACTGGCTTTTTAAAGTAGAACCTTTGTAAGTTTCATTAAAGATTCCATTGGTTACAATGATGTGAACGAGAGAACAATCCCTGGAATCGGTCTTTTAGACACAAATAACAAAAAGACACAATACCGATACTGGAACAATACACAAATAACCCGCACATAGGAGGAGGAACTTACGACGACGTTTCGGTCCGACTTGGACCATTTACAAAGTCACACTGCCAGTGTGACTTTGTAAACGTCGTCGTAAGCTCCTCTCTTCTATGCGGGTTGTGTCTTTTAGACACTACGAACATTTGTTTTCTTTATATAACAATACTAGAGTAACGCAGCCAGGTATCGCCGATTGCCACACACATACATATTGACACATTTACGTGTGTCCAGTAAATATGTACGCTTAAACATATACACACACACACCAAACAGGCCAAGTTTCTTTTCGACAAGTGCCTTTGACATAATTGTAACTAAATAACATATATTACGCATTAGTTTAATTACTGCATTGCGATTTTTATGTTCAGTAATAAATTTTCTATGTTTTTTTAAGAAACAGCAAAGCCGTTTTATTCGTTGAGGAGCCGAGGGTAAAGTTAGTAGTATCTAGAATTACAATATACGAGTTTACTGCCCCGGAATACTGTAATATCCCCAAAATAACACCGGAAAGCAGTTAAGTAAAGGAGGGGTTATATCACATGTAACCTCTGACAAACCCAGTTATTAACGTCTGTAAATGTCACTGATTGACCTATAAACACCACTTATAAACTTCAAACCTCAAAGCTTCGATAAATACATAAATGTCACCTTCCTCTCAGAGTCACCGATGGCGTCTGCTATCTGCTTGGCGCTTGCCCGGCCAGAGACTGGCTCTCAGGGAAAGTAATCCAGGAATTTTTCGCCATTTATTTAATCAAGAATTAATTTATTACTCAGCAATAAAAGAATAATGTTCTTATTACTCGATGGTTTGCGTTTGAATGTTTTTTGTGAGTAATAATATTATATGAATGGAAAGGTACATGACCTATAAATATTAACTTGGTCTTTGGTCGTTAACTGTCATTAATACTGTGAGGACCAGCATGAGATAGATGACACTTCGATTAGCGGAAAGCACTTGCGAGGCAGTTGCTGTCCCTCCTGTAGCAGGACTGGCCTTCCTGCCGGCCGATTCTTACTTCTTCTATATCTAAAATGGAAATGTTTTCCACAAGAGCATGTTGCTTGAGTCATCATGTAAATCAAGTGCATTTAGCAATGACATTAAATCTATAATGATCAAGAAGCCACATTCATTGTCATAGATTAACTTTAGTGCCATTTGGACAGCAAACAATTCATTATGTGATGTAGAAGTACAATTGTTGATGTCTTATTCAAGATGGTCGCTATGAGTCTTATTTAGCGGCGTGACAACATGAGCTGATGCACCCCTGCCAGTATTCTTTAAATCCATCTTTGTATATAATTTCTAATAGATTCTTACTAGCAGATGCGCGAGAAATTAAAGAGGCATATTCTGATATTTCGAGCGTGTTTTTTCTCTCCCACGGAAAGAATAATTGGAAGATTGGTTGCCCTGTTAAATGGTACCAGAGTAGCAATTGTAAGACTTGTCCATAAGCCCCGCTGTGGATAGCAATCTAACTCGGGTCGTATCCGTAATACTCCATCTGCTTTAATCATTGCTTGTGTAATTTTTTTTTTAATATTTTACTTAAAAACTGCATATACATAAAACACGTATTACATACCAACAAAAACAAAACATTGAAAACAGTGGTATAACAACAGAAACGGCATACTTTTCCATACATGAGAAAAACACCTACATCACAATACAGCCGATAAAACCACCACATCCACTCTATATAAACCTACCCAACTCCCACAATACAGGAAGGAACAGCACATTATAGCAGTACTAAAACATAACATATATATATGGATACATAAATATACCTACAGTTTTGTTAGCATTTTCCGGTAACGCAAAAAACAAAACAAAATTAAATCACATCACAAAAAGAACAAACATAAAACTGTGGCTTAAACATAAGCATCACACGTAGACCATACAGAACACTAGAGACTAAACCTAACACATCCACACAACAGAGAACTTTTTTTTTATACATTTGGAAAATTTTTTGGGGAGATCTTATACATAAAACCAAACAAAAAAAATAGATGAAAGGACAAGACATAAAAAAATACGCAGTCCTTTGATGACAATGTACATAAAAGTCTACAATACAACCGTTGCCTGTGATCTACCAGTGAATCACAGTTCACTTTTACTGAGGGTAAACACACACATGCTCATGCCACCTTAAATAAAAAAAAAAAAAATTTACCTTCGAGAGCATACAATCGACACATGAACCATTATTTTAAAAACCACAAGAAAAACCCTACTACAGACCTAAGCCCCAGAGGCATGCAGAAAGCCCCCATTTTTCACACCCCTGAAAAGAACACAGCCACCAAAACCCCCTAGCACACTCATCAGAATATCAACCAAACCCAGTAGTCAGACCCAGCGAACATGATACACCCTTGCAAAATCCCTGGGCCTACCCCCCCCCTACACACATCCTCCTTTGGGCCACTACTATGACACACACTTCCAAGCTCCACGTCCAGACACATGTATGTGCCTCCCACCCCAATCATACCAAAAAACTCCACTAAAATGAACCTACCAAAGAAAAAGACAAAAACCCAGGAGACCAGCCCTCATCGGTATACCCCACCTCCAACTGCAGTAACCCGCTCACCGTCAGGTGAAAGCCCACCAACCTCCCGCATACTCCAAGAAACGAACAAAAAATTCACCACCACATACATGACAGCCCTCCTGACGTCAGCTGTGACCCCCTCCCACATCAAAAGTCAAAGCCCTTAGAGATATGCTACCTCCCCTCCTCACCAGACAGAAGACCCTCGCTAACCACTCCCTTACAATTCCGAAAGTTTCACAAAAATAAACTGCATAGAATGCCCTCTCCTCTTCCCCATGTCACCGACAAGTTCCCTCACTCACATAACCCATCCTACACAACACTGACCTGGATACCAGAATTCCTATAAAAAACCTGTAGACCAGTTCCCTTACCCTAGGGGTCAGCCAAAGCTTCCGAAAATCCCCCCAAATACCCCACCAATCATACATTGGATAAGTGTTTACACCCTGCATCAATGCTCCACGACTTCCCACCATCTCCAAACGGCTCACCTGTACCCTCCTCGCATCCTGTACTGCCAACAGAAACCCCACCAACAACTCCTTTCCTCCCCACCATTTCCGCATATCAACCATAACCTCCCCAACCCTTTGACCCCTTTCCCCACCCTCTCTGAGGAACACCTGTTTCACATAGACTGCCTTTACTCGAGACTCCAATGGGATGAGGCCCAATCCACCCTGTCGAACAATTGTCATGACGACCTCACTCCTTAACCAAGGCTTCCCATAACCCCAGACATATTGTAAGACTCTCCTCTGCAGTTCTTTAATATCAACGAACCTCAGAGGAAACATCTCCACCACTCCCTACACCTTACTAAAAATGAGGGTGTTCACCACCACCACTCTGCTGAAAAGTAACCTCCCCGGCCTGCAAACCCCTTAGCCTACCCAAAGCCTGACCTACCACTGCCTCTGAATTCACCCTCTGTGCATCCAGGGCATCCGCCAAGTATATGACTCCACAAATCCTAAGACTATCCATAACAGACCACCCATATGCCTCGCCTAAGCTCCCCCCAACCCAGGTTTCTACCTTTAGCAACCTCGACTTTGCTCTATTAACTGTCATGTCCATTGCCTCAACAAACATCTCAATCACTCTATCCATGTTTCGCAAACCTACCTCCCAACCTACCAAAACCATGGTATCATCCACATAACCCACAATCCCAGCTCTACTAGCTCCCTCCTCACACTTCTCCTGAACCCCTCCCTCAATAAGCCTGTAAAAATGATCCTGCATACATGCAAAGAGAATTGGGGACAGCGGACATCCCTGTCTCAAATCCCCTCTCCATCCACACCAGCAAACCCAACCTGCCGATTCACCTGTACCAGAACCATGACCAATGAATACAAAGTAGTGACCCATCACACAACCTCCTCCCCGAAACCCTGTTTCCACAAAATAACCCTCAACATCTCTCTATTCACACAGTCATAAGCTTCTTTCCAATCTATTCCCAAGATACCTTCCCCCCTTGACAGCTCATTAAAAAATCCCTGATTCTCCCATGTCCAGCATGCATGATCCGTCCAGGTATACCAAACTGTCCCCGATGCATAACCAATTCAATTACCCTCTTCATCCTCTTACCCAATATTTTCGCAAAAATTTTGTAATCCGCACACATAAGGGAGATTGCCCGATATGCACTCAACGTCCTTCTCCCCCTTCTTTGGTACCAAAACAACAACTCCCATACCCTGCATCGTTCCCAATCCCCCCTCCTTCATACAGTTTAACAATGCCACCAGACAAGTTTTCATGCAATCCCAGTGTGCCAAATAAAAATCATTAGGTATCCCATCAATCCCTGGAGCTTTTCCTCTACTCATTCCAGTCACAGCCTCCTCCACCTCCCTCTCACTAATCCCTTCCCCTAGCTCCACTCCCTCGTCCTCACTTAAAGCATTCATTATCCCATCACCACACAATCCCCTCCCTGGCATTGCCCATCCCCTGTCGCATTTTCTCAAGCCAATGGGCTGCAAAATTACTCATACTTTCCATCATGCATAACATCTGCCCCCTCTGATATCACCCCACATTCACACACACCTCCAAATTCATCATCGTGATCGCCTGTTGCCTTTCCCTGAACCTGCACAAAACACAACCCGAGGGTCTGTCACCCCAAAGCAAATCCTCCAACCCTGTCCTTACACATATGGCATTAAAATGCTCATTCTGTATGTGAGTCAATCTCCTCTGCAGGTCCTCAATTTCTCCATACTGACTACCCCCTCCCCCTCATAACAAACATTCAGCTGCCCCTCTAGATATTTTTGCAACCCGAACCTCCACCCAGCCTCCTCCTGTCCCTTAGTCCTATAATATGCCTGAATCCTCGGCTTGGCACTCGACTCCCACCAATCCAACACACCCACCCCTTGGTCCCTAGCCCCCAGAAAGGTTCCCACCAATCCTTGAAAGATGTTCCCTCCTCCTCCACAGTAAGGAGCCACACATTCAGTTTCCAATATCTCGAGTATCTCTGTACCATACCAAACTATGCCATTTCTGCCATAACTACCCAGTGATCTGAAAGCCCGACATCAATGGTCTGCACCCATTCAACCGCAATCCCCAAGTTATGTATATTTGATCCAATCTCACTGTATAACCTCTCCTCACAAAAGTGTGCTCCACCCTCCACCTGCACCACATCAGAGACCCCAGCATCCTGCAGCACATCCCATAACACCCCAAGTACACAACCTGCTCCTCGCGGCTCCACATCATTATGCCTGATAACACAATTTCAATCTCCTCCCAGGATGGCAACCATGGGCAAACCCAGCAAAAATATCAATACATCCCTCACAAAATCCACCTTTACCCAACTAAGCCCTTCTGCCGGCATATACATGCCCAAAAAACAAACCTGGACCTCTCCCCAAACCCCCTCCACCCTCACCACCCTCCCTTCCCTCCCTCCTCCCAAGCAAGGACTCAAAAGGGGCTGGACTCCCACACTGTCACCACCACCCCACCCTTTAGCTTCACTGAGCTACCCACAAACAGCCTATATCCCCACAACTGCAACTCACATCCATACTTAAAATTGTGTTCCTGAATGAAACACACATCCACATCAAAACACCTTAGAACATGCATGTTTTACTTCAGCCTTAAGGCCATTGGCATTAATGGTTAGACACTTGGATTTTTCAAAAATGGGGGCTTTCCCCAATGCCTCTGAGTCTTATCCTTAACACTTTGGACAGAACCTGACTTCTCTCGTGCACACATCCCCTCCTGACCCCCGTCCCTCACCTGAGCACTCCTCAACCCCATCCTAGCCACATCTCCCCACGTCTTCTTACCAGACCTCTGTGCCAGATTGAGCACTTCATCATCTGACAGTCCCCCAGCCCGTTTCCTAGACACTCTGTAGCTCCATCTCCACACTTCCACCAGTCTCGTGGATCTCAGCCTCCACCCTCTGGACTTACAGAACACCAGTCCCCAAGTACAGCGGCTCTGGAACCTGTGCCAGGGTCCCATTAACAAGCTGGGAAACCTTTCCTACAGTAGAGCAAACCTCCACCGGCTCATCCAGAAAATTTGTGAGCATTTCCTGCAGGGGGAATGCCAAGGCCTCCTCGAGGTCACCAGGCACCACCTGCTCCACGACCTCTGTCGCAGGTTCAAGCTCCCCCCCCCCGAGGGAGCACCCAACATCTCAATGTCACACAATGTTCGTTACCTGCGACCTCGTCTGCCTAAGTCAGACGTGCTGCCCCTGCCACAGGCACAGAGGACGATATCTCCATGGGTATTGACACCAGCGACGTCACCACTTCCTCCAGTCGCAGGGCAGCTGCCTTGCCACACCCCACTCCCATGTGACCAAAACTACTATACAAGTGACAAGTTCGCCGTTCTCCTGAGCATGTGATGCACACCTGCGTCCTGAACTCCTCAAGGATGACAAAAAAGGGAATGGCCCTCCTCAATGTTATTTTCAAAGTAAAGGAGCCTTCAGGCAACCCAGCGTAGAGCCCATCCTTCCACCTTCCCAACATCACTGTATGCGCCTAACCGTAACACTTGAACGCCTCACTGACGTCCATGGCATCCGCCTCAAAGGGGACGTTATGGATTCATACCCAGATGTAGGTTTGGGAAGCATCCCTCAGATGTACCTCCATCCCCAAAGTCACAGGAAGGCACTTCTGGTATAAGGACACCGTCCGTTCATAGGCATCCACCGAACAAAACTTTATGAAGATTCTCGATGTACCATTCAATGCTATTCCATGCAGCTCTTCGTTGCCAATACCATAAGTATCTATAACAATCACTGGCAGCAGTGCAGAAGCCGTTGTCGGGTATATCGCACCCTTTACGATGTCAACACACACTGCATTCCTGTGTCTTCTACCACCGGTAGCCATCTTTGAGAAAACAGGACACTGCACAGGAAGGTCAACTCAAACAGGAGCGTGTGCGCAGCCCAACCTCTCGGCCCGAGAGTGAAGAGGTCAATAGCAGAAAGAATAATTGGAAGATAGGTTGCCCTGTTAAATGTACTAGAGTAGCAATTGTAAGACTTGTCCATAAGCCCCCCCGCTATGGATAGCAATCTAACTCAGGTCGTATCGATAATGCTCCAACTGCTTTAATCATTGCTTGTGCAATTGCCAGTTTCCAAGCTTTGAAAACTGGCTCTGTTACTGCTTTACGAGTCAGGCAAAATAATCACCACAGGGGCCTTTGTCCTATTATGGCACGTTCATGGTCACTATAAAAAACAAGGCATGACATGATTAAGATCTCTCGTGATTCAATCATTAAATATTTTGGTAAGTAAAACACATGTGCAACAGTTAGGTATCTTTATTTGAAACATTTCGCCTACACAGTAGGCTTCTTCAGTCGAATACAGAAGAGTTTAGCAGAAGCAGTATAGATGTGAAGACGATGTAATCAGTCCATCACCCTTGAAGACAGTTTTGAGGTGGTCAGTCCTTCACCCCTGGAGAAGAGTTTTGCTCCATAGTCTGGAACAATGTGAAGTTTAAGCAGCAGTATGAAAACTTATATACTGTCTAAAGGTGAGGTGCAGTTCACTAGTAGAAGAAAGAAGGTCATCACTGAGAGAGCAACGTCCCTCTCACATCCATCCCTTCTCACTTGAAAAGTTGTCAAAGGTGTTTACTGTACCAAGTCACAGTTGTGTTGCAGTGTCTGACAGGGTGAACATGAAAATGGTATAAAATACCAACAGGTTGATAAGTACGACACATGTCCAACAGTTAGGTATCTTTATTCGACTGAAGAAGCCTACTGTGTAGGCAAAAAGTTTCGAATAAAGATACCAAACTATTGCACACGTGTCTTTGTTACTTTAATATCGTAACTTAAATAAAAAGGTCCTGGCTCCTAAATGGCTGCACCATTAAAATTACACTAAAAAAACACAGCCACTCTAGAGCCAGCATGCACTCATATTAAATAATGAAGCATTAGTTCAAATAATTAATATAGTATATGGAAGGACAAACTTACCTAATACAAAACGTACATTTATATTAATAATAGTAACTTATATACAACTTACAAACTACTACAACCACCACACTTCAGTTCACATTAGCTCACTAGCACACTGCTACTAATGAGTTAAAATAAATCATCAGGGAGGCACCATGACATACACACTCCCGTCTTCAATTCTGCCTGGTAGACTAATTACCACCAGGCAAAACACCTTACAGTACTCTCGCATAAACAGGCCTCTGCATACAAATACAAATAAATATGAGAGCACTTAAAGACAAACACTTATAGTATATACCAAAAAACTTGCCAAAATTATCTACTCAAACTACCGCCCAAGCATGACTTCACCACCTGTCTCGTACTTAACTAAGCACCTCATCTGCTCCCGTCCTGGTCACACTAACCCACCGGGTTAGTACAAACCCGAAAATAACACATGGAATGTTATTTCTTATATAAATTTGTAAAAATATTTTAAATGCAGCAAACTGCATAATAGTCTTTACTGATCAATTTGTCGGTATTTTATACCATTTTAATATTAAATAATTTCACTTATGGCTATTCAGAGGAGTACTTAGAATTTTCTAGATGCCCATTGTCTTTCCTCTTGGACATGACCTGTACACTGTCATGTAGCTTGGCACGTGACCATAAAATCGTCTTCCTCTGAATGGCACACGACCCTAAAATCGCCTTCTTTTGAATGGTACATGACCCTAAAATCGTCATCTAAATGGCACTCAACCCTAAAATCATTTAAATGGCACACGCTCCTAAAATCATCTAGATGGCATACAACCCTAAAATCGTTTTCGTCTGAATGGCACATGACCCCTAAATCTTTTTTTTTTTTTTTTGGCTGTCACGTGACCTCTAAATTGAAAACCGAAGATTTCATTTTAAATGTGTTTAATCTTTCTTACGAATTTTAATATTAGGCAAATTATAGCAAGCTTTTAAAGTATATGGCCAAAAAAAATATTTAAATAATACCTGTAATTTATTTTTCTATTAATGCTTTTTCAAGATTCATGTCACGTCCAGAAACATAACCCACCTGAAGTACAAACTCTGGCGATCAACTGCATCTGGATATTATATTTCATTTAGGCCACATACATAACTTTAACTTGTTGCAATGAGTTACATAGTAAATTATGTTAAACTGAAGATGGGATAACCCAATGAAATCAATGTGACTGTCTACCACTCATGACTCTTTCAATGGTTGAGAGCAAGACAAAGACTCAGTACCTCTAAGCCTTTTTTTTTGAGTGATGTAGTGTTTAGTTTGTGTTGTGAGATATGAAGACTTTGTCTCCTCTGTGACTGTACTATCAAGTGTTAATCCCTGATAGCTTCCCGCCCTGTTTCAGTCAGGGGATTCTTGGTTCTGGGGAGACCAGGTGGTGAATTTTTCCATGGGAGCTGACCTCACTAGCCCGAAGTTATGGGGGGTGTGGAAGTCTTTAAAAGCTCAGAGAAAAATAAAGCAAAAATAGAGACATGATAATCTTAATTTTTTAAAAGGAGTGGACTAGTAAGCCAGCGGAAGGCTTCGGTGAAATGACCAAAAGCCCCAGTGGCAGGTCATCATATGACTAAGACCCGCGTCAGGAAACGCTTATCCTGTTTTCTAATCTTACCTAACCCTGCTAAGAAAAAACTTGCTAAGGAACCTTGGTCAGGGGCGGGATAAAGGCCCTGTGTGAAGAATTTGTGGCCAGATTCTGTCAGGGGACTGAGCTAAGACTGAGTGAAGTCGGTGACCTGGTGGCTCGGAGTGATCTATCAAAGACTATTTTAACCTGTGAGTGAATATTCATTTGAATTTAGTTTACTGTCTTCCCCTATCTCTGTCTTGTATCTCCCTCAGTTATCTTTGCAACACATCCCTTTCTTTTTCACCAAATAAACTGTTTCGATAAATAATTAAGTGAATTCCAGTATTCACTTCCCCCTGCCTGGGTGAGCACTGCCTATCAACTTAATACTGATCATTACATAGGCAAGTGTCATTGTGTGGCTGTCAACAACGACATTGTCAACAGACGACAGTGTCAACAGATGACATTGTCAACGGATAACAGTGTCAACAGTTAACAATGTCAACAGACGACAGTGTCAACGGTTAACAATGTCAACAGACGACAGTGTCAACGGTTAACAATGTCAACAGACGACAGTGTCAACGGTTAACAATGTCAACAGACGACAGTGTCAAGGGTTAAGTGTGTCAACAGATGACGTTTTCAATGAATAACAGTGTCAACAGGTGACAGTGGCCTCATTTTTTGCTCTGTCCTTGGGAAGGTGGTGTGACCACACAAGATGAGTTAGAGCACATGTTAGATAGATAACTGCGTGTTCACCCACCCGCTAACCCATCTCATGGAGATAATACAAATAGATAACACACTTAGATAACATTTATCGTTAACATACAACTTTCAGGTCAGTAGTCACTAAGATTTTTAATTCTTACACAAATACCACGAGTGACTCCGCACTTGCTGTCGAGGCGTACCACCCTTACTTGATGTTGTCAAAGACTTGATATTACTAGGACAGTGCTGCCATTATGGAAATATTTCTATTACAGGAGAGGTATTACCATGAAAATGCCACCATTATAGGAATGTTATTACCACTGGAGTAACCTAACAAGGGAATGTTACCTAAATGGTAGTGCATACCGACTCTAAAATGATGTGTCATTCCATAGATTATTATTTTAATCAAGGAGGAAGCGCTAAATCCGTAGGATTATACAGCATTCCATAATAGAACTGCCATCATTAAGGGAGTGTCAACATCATAATGTCGTCACCATGGAAAATGTCATGCAGAATAAAAGTAATAATACTCAGTCATAACCGACGCCTTCAGCTGGTAAGCCATGGTAAGGCCTCGGTCAGATTACTAAAAGCTCCTGCTGCTGGTCATCATATGACTAAGACCCGCATCAGGAAACACGTGTCCTGTTTATTGACATGTCATACACAATTTAACCTAAGAATAATTTTTTTTAAATAAAGTATTAGACTGCAGGGGATAGGAATTAACAAACTAAATATTTTGTTAATGAAGGCGCTGTCTCAACAAACAGTGGACCTGTAAGTTACAAGAAGGTCAAGATAGATAACGTCCATCCATATGGCTGCTAGAAAGAAAACGCAGAATCAAGTGTATGAAGAGGACAAATACACTCAACGGAGTACCTTTGAAAAGTAATGAAGAAGTGAACAATACTTTAAAAGAAAAACGAAATTCCTCCCTTTTAAATTTAGTCGCCTCTTACGACACGCATGGCTTACGGAGGAAAAATTCTATTCCACTTCCCCATGGATATAAGAGGAAAGAAAGTAGAGCAAGAACTTTTAAGAAAATAGAAGAAAACCCAGATGGGCATATATGTATATATATGCATGTACATCCATGTTTAGTGTGTCCTAAACGTAAATAGAAGTAGCAAGATATACCTGGTATCCCGTGTGTGTTTGAGATAAAAAGAAGACACCAGTAATCCCACCATCCACTATGTAAAACAATTACAGGTTTCCCTTTCACACTCACCTGGCAGGATGGTAGTGCTACCCTGGTTGTTTGCTGTCTACCAACCTATAGTATATGTGTGTGTGTGTGTGTGTGTGTGTGTGTGTGTGTGTGTGTGTGTGTGAGCAAGATCAGCTGCAATTTTAAACTTATAATTTGTAAATTGTTTGGCCTGACATGTGCTAATTTAAAGGCATTATGTTCAGTTACGGGATTTCCTAATAAATTCTCCCCTTCAGCAAAGCATTAGAGTCTGACATAAGATACAAATTTTAGGAAACTATGTTCATCCAGGGGAATAACTACCAACTGAAATCAAATATAGAGACTGTGTAGCCAGTGAGCCTTCATGCCTAATTCCCATAGTTTCCACCAGAGGCCAGGCTCTTGGTGGGCATGCCAGCCTGCCCACCCCTGTATCTGCCTCACTCTCTCAGCGGCCTAGACTCTCCCTCACTGGGCAAGGCCCTCCCAGGCAATGGGCACTTAACACACTGCCTGTGTACCCCAGACACCGCAAATAAAGAAGCCTCCGAAGCTTTTATCACTGAACCCCACTCAGCAGAACTACCAAATAATCTCGTAAACATTGGTGGAAGCGGTGGTCGCAGCAAGTGTGTTTGCCCGGAGAGAGAAAAGAAATAGGATGAAGTCATCTTCACTTCATCACCCTACACAAGACACATCCATCTCTCAAGGAGTTATCCTGATGTTGTGTCTGCACGTTTCAGCATCCAGACACAGGTACAAGCAGGATCTAGCCAGAATTTACAGAATTTCTTCGAGAATTGTAAGTGGAGTCCCAGTGACTCCACGCCACAGCATCCCAAGCTGTTTCTCAAGTCACGTGTTCAGCGTCACTTGTATGCGTTGCTGTTGTTGTTCAGCTCAGCATTGCTATTTCAGCAAGTCAGAGGTGAGTTTGTGGTGATTTCTGTGTCCAGTGTGTCTCCCTGTGTTTTGGGTGGGAGAGGAAGAAGCGGCCAGGACCCTGCCTCACTCACACCTCGCCCACCTACCACCACATTCCACCACTATGTGCTCACTCCCTCTGCTGTGTTTTCTGCTGTTTTCAGTGTGAATTCATTGCCAGAGCTGTGTATCGGAGTGCCCGAGGCCACTCGAAGCTACGTGGATCAGCAGGCCACGTAGATCACGACGCCATGTGGATCTATGAGCCACGTGAGTTACCAAGCCAGACGTCCCAGGCCACATGCTGTGGTCTGCTGCTGCCCAACTTCATGACGTCATGATGTCTGCCTGATGTTACCTCGAGATGTCTGCTGACATCAGTGCTGCTGACGTCACCTCGCGATGTCATGCCTGACATTACATGATGTCACAATGAGTGTTTCAGTAATTATGTCAGTATTGTCGAGAAGATTGAGAGAGGATATATGTCGTGTGTTAATTAATTCCTCTCAGTCAGTGTTCTCACATGTTTGTGTATAGCTTAGTGTCGATTTTTGCACAGAAAAGCGTCATTTGTTAGTGTAAGCCATTTAGTACCGCATGTGCAGTGTGGGTGTGTACAGTTTTCCATGTGTCCTGTGTGGTCTTGAGCCCACTGCCTATGACCACGATGTTTAGCACACCCCACCTGTTTTTTTCTTCCCTCCCTGTAGGAAGTTTTTTTTTCCATGTCCATGTATATATATATATATATATATATATATATATATATATATATATATATTATTTTGTGTTCTGTGACCTGTTCCTACGAGAGAGAGAGAGAGAGAGAGAGAGCGAGCGAGTTTTTTTTACCACCAGACATGGTCGGGTCGACCATGTGGTAGGTGGCCGAGCAAAATGTAGCCAGTGACCCTTCATGCCTAATTCCCATAGTTTCCACCAGAGGCTAGGCCTCTTGGTGGGCATGCCAGCCTGCCCACCCCTGCATCTGCTTCACTCTCTCAGTGGCCTAGACTCAGACGACAGGTCCTACTACTCTCAACCTTGCTGGGCATGGCCCTCCCGGGCCATGGGCACTTAACATACTGCCTGTGTAACCCAGACACCGCAAATAAAGTAAAAAAGCCTCCGAAGCTTTTATCATTACTCCCCGCTACCAAGAATGACCCAGTAAGCTCATAAACAACTATAGCAATATAAAGCTCCTCTTCTGAGGTCACACTTTTAAACAGAGGAAATGATATCAAATGTAACTTAATAAAACAAAATCTTTATTTGCAAATGAAATATCGGATACTTTAACATTCAAATTAATTTAATTTGCATAATATGAATAGATTGCAGTGGCTTGAGAATAAAGTGTGCAAGAGCTGCTACATAAACAATAAGTATCGAGGACACTGGTTGTGGCAGGTCAGCTGAGACACCTGACAAAATACCAGCACCACCTTAAACACTGATCTGACACACAATATTGCACTGACACAAAGCACAGACTTTATATAGTGAGGGGCGTTATCTCTCAGTGTATATCCCCTGAGAGTTTACTTTAAACCATATTATTGGTATTAAATTATCTTTGACTGAGGGCATACAGGTAACATGTAGCGTTATTGACCATTGCGTATGTGATAAAATATGACAGGGAATATTGTATGATAGATATACAGAAGTCCAAGTATATCCACAGATTGTATTAATCCCCTTTTTAGGGGCAAAATCATTATTGATGTTAGTGTACAGGTGAACTGCAACCTTAATGATCTCAATAATAATAATAATAATAATAATAATAATAATAATAAGCTGACTGCTTCACTGACGTATCAACATACCGTTTCTGCTGCTCTGGTTGACTGTTGTTGGCACGACACTGGTGTGTCAATGACACATGGGAAACTTTAACTGAAACTTGTATGTACAAGGAAATTGAAGGAATATTGATATTACTTGTAGTACACTTAAAATCGTGTAATTAGGTATCCCCCATTGCAAAGCACTTAAAGTAACTGTCGAGTTTTTTATTACTTTCTCCAAGATTTACATAATTTTCTAGATGTAGAACGTATAAATGAGTAATATAATGTGATGCTATTTGGACCCTTCGAGAAATTTCAAGTGAGGGAGATGTAGAAGAGCTGTGGAGTGACGCCGTCGGGGGGGGGGGGGGAGACGCCATATTGAACTTAATGTGTGAACATGACCGAGTTGTGCAATGTGATCGGGCGTTTTCGAAGGTAAACTGTGTTTTTTCTGCCTGAATTTGTGATTAGGAATCCATGTTAATGTCCCCTGCTGAAGAATTGGGACAGGAAATTTGCAGGACCTCGAGAATTATGTGTGGATGTCAGAAAATAAAGGATGTGTACATCACTCATAGGGAAGTGCACCATTAGTCCTTGAATTTAGATCTCTAGCTGGCCAGTGTAGGGTCTAGGTGTTAGGCAGGTGTTGTGGTGTGATCCATCTATAGTACTTAAATGTTAAGTGGTAATACCAATTATATTTTGTGTACCCAGCAAGTCTAATCCTATACAGTCTGCAACTTTAATTTACCAGAGTACCTGGTTGTAATGTAATTATTAATTTAATGTCAGGTCTAGTTTTTTGTGAGAGTGGTGATGAAGTGGGCATCGAGGGAGTTACAGTTCTGCTACCTACTGTGACTAATCACACTTACCTCACCCAAATTACTTGTAGGTAATAATTCAGGTAAAGCCCTGTAAGCCTCCTGCAGGTGATTTGCTCACATAATAAATTTTCACAAATTCTACTGGCTTCATATTTTCAATGGCAGTGTTCCATAATTAAAGGATTGCTCAGATTGTTATTAAACTGCAGGTGCCCTTCTTTCAATTTTGTTCCATACACAGTCTGCACAAAAAAAAATTGTTTAACTGAAACGCAAATTGAAAGTTTCCCCCCGTTCGTGTACAAAACACGATTGAAAATTTAATGAAAGCAAAAGGTCTGATGACATGATGCTAATGTTTTGTACTTCTTGAGTTCACTGGTAAAACTCATTAATCTATTTAGTGTATTTTCTGCATCCTTTTTTTTTTTTTTTTTTTTTTTTTTTTTGAGGAGGGAAGGAAACATTTTAGTTGTGGCTTCAAACTTTCGGCACTTTTTTTATTCTCGTGGAAATGTTTGGCCTTTTTATGAATGACTAGAAACTTTAAATATTAATGCATGTAATAAAGATTCAATAGTCTTAATCTGTGTAGAGCTAAAACTGCATATTTTCTAACATCATTAAACAAATAGGGACCAATGATTTCTGCGCGATAATTGGAGAATGGCTCTTTGGATCAGCTTCAAAACTCTCACCAGAGGCCTATTTTACCCCCAAAGACTCTTTGTTAATGAACTCTAAATCCCATTTTACCAATTTTATTACACTGTGTACTGGTTTCTGTACAACAACTAGAGAATGCTTCTTCTGATCAACTTCAAACTTTCCTCATTATATTGGTTTCAGCCTTTTTTTTTTAAATGCCAATTTACCAATTTTATTTATACAAATAATTGTCATATTCACCATTGTGGAACACTAAGAAAACTGACTGTCAAGCTGAAAAATTTAACAATTCATTAAACTGCTTTAAAACCACAACTTATAATTTAAGGTCTTTCCTTTAGTTTTCACAAGAAGCTTAACTAAAACCTACAAATTTAACTAAAACTTACAAATTTAAAGACGAAAAAGCTTAATTCAAATATCTGATTAATTTTTCCTATTCTATGCTCTAATATCTGCCATGTTATAACAGAATAACTTGTATAAGGTCTACTAAAATCAGTCCATTACTTTAGGTGATATAAGAGACCATTTTCCTTGAAAACCAGTCTCCAGGGGCACTCTAAACATAACGTCAGAAAATGTGTACAGATATTGCTCTCCAAGTTTCACGAATGATTTGTTTAGTGGTGTTTCAGTTTTCAACTTGGTTCACCACTTAATTTGGTATTTGATGTGTTCCCGGGTCTGTTACTTAGCGAAAATAGTTTATTACTGTGTTGCCGTAAAAATATTTTCATTATGACACTGGACTGAGTTATTGTTCTTGGGTTTTCTTAAGGCTGTTGACCTGCTGTTCTTTAGCCTTTTGTGGGTCTTCAACTAGAACTGTTAGAGTTTTTGAGTGTATTGAGCTAAATTTTTGGGGTTGGCTTCTTGAAGGTGTTGATCTCCAAATCTAGAACTTCCTATACCTTGTACAAGAGGCTAGGGTTGTGGTATGCAGGGGATACCTTTCTCGGATTATGCAGTGACGAAACACACTAAGTATTGTTAGTGCTGACTGAGTTCAGCTCTAGCTATTTAGGGCTCTTGAGGATGTTGATCTATAGGTCCTTAATATCTTCTGAGTGTTGATCTATGAATCATGGTCTTGATGAGGCTAAGCTAAATACACTATGGTTGAGTGAAAATATCTATACTCTCGTGCCTCTTTAAATTGTTGATATCTAGTTGTTGAACCTCTTCGAAGGGTTGAGTTATAGTTCCCAAGTTTGCTGAGGAAATTGAGCTGCAGCTTCTCTGCCTACTGAGGGTTTCAAGGTACAAGTACTAAGCCCATGGCTGGGTTGAGGTTCCAGGAGCTAAGGTTGTGTGTTGGGGTTATACATACTTTCATCGGATCGTGCAGTGACAAAAAAAAATTATGTAATTCGTTATTTTTGTTCTACGGCTCTTAGGAGAAAGTCGGAAATTAACTCAAGTTTATGTTTACTAGTGTTATTTTGAGAATAGAAATCATGAATGGCTTCGAACTTACCTACATGATGCATCCAATTTCAAGAAGGAATCAGGAAGTATTTAGGTTGATGTACATGCAAATTTGCTATTTCACTAATATAGTTAAAAATTCTGAACATTTCTTGAGGCAAGAAATTCCAAAGCTGAAACTTTGAAGCTGATATTAAGGAACACATTCATGTAATTGCACATTAATTTAAATCACAAATTATTCAATAAAATTAGCAAGCTGGTACCAACACAGCCAATAATTAATCTAAATCTTTTAATAAGTATAATAATCCAGTGTTGAGACGTTGAAACGGATCAGAAAAAAGCTTGTTTATATTATGAAAAAAAAACAGTATCACTGTTTATTAAAAATTTAAACCGATCAGAAGACGTATTCAACTTTTTACAAAAAAAAAAAATTATATACATTATATATATATATATATATATATATATATATATATATATATATATATATATATATATATATATATATATATATTTTATTTTTTTTTATCACACTGGCCGATTCCCACCAAGGCAGGGTGGCCCGAAAAAGAAAAACTTTCACCATCATTCACTCCATCACTGTCTTGCCAGAAGGGTGCTTTACACTACAGTTTTTAAACTGCAACATTAACACCCCTCCTTCAGAGTGCAGGCACTGTACTTCCCATCTCCAGGACTCAAGTCCGGCCTGCCGGTTTCCCTGAACCCCTTCATAAATGTTACTTTGCATGTCATGTGGGGTTCGAAACGTGGATTGGGTAAAAATACTCACGTAGGCTGGTAGTACGTATATTATAATGACGGAAGTATGGGAAGCACCACAGCCGGCCTGCCTCTCTGCTCTCTATCGTAAGACTGACTGGCGTTCACTTCCACAGTCTGGCTTACTAACTGGCTTAATTGCAAAATCCGGGTCAACCCCTCGGAGATTGAAGCAATTAGCACACGAACTAAGCCAGGAAGCTTGAAAAACGGCTGCAACAGGCTTGCAGGCTGGAGTACACAGGGTGGAGGTGGTGAGTGAGGGTAAGCGGCTAGCTACGGTTCACCTTTGACCCGCCGGCTCCCCACAGTCTTCTAACGTCTTGAAATACCCTTAAATCCACGCTCCCACACCGTTGCCACCATTTGTCATGTGGGGTTCGAACACGTGGATAGGGTAAAGAAATACTCACGCAGGCTGGTAGTACGTATATTATAACGACGGAAGTATGGGAAGCGCCACAGCCGGCCTGCCTCTCTGCTCTCTATCATAAGACTGACTGCCCACAGTACCCATATGTGAGGGGGTGTTTGAAATACTGCTGTGGTCAGCAGCAATATGAATACAGTCAGTGATTCACGCAGAGATGGTTGGTAGTGAGTCATCTACTGGTACACTGGTTACTGGTAACTGGTACTACTTCTGAGAGCTCGGCGACGCTAACGTATGTCATCCCGACATACAACTAATACAAACTAGAGATGGCAGGTGTATGGCTTGGGCTGATTCTATGCAATGTCAAAGAACACAACAATTGAATATTATAACATACATAAGTAGAACATTGGAATGGAAGCTTACGTAACTGAAACTGTAATGCAATACAAGGTATAATATAGCACAACTCATCGAATGAAACTCAACGTTGAGATTACACAGAAGAAGTGATAAAAAAAAATTTGATCGATCGATCTGTATTCATGTGATCTACGGATTCTGAGGAAGGAATATATACAAAGAAAGAAGTGTTTAACAGAAAGGCAGATTCGGTGCACTCAAATCTAGACTGTTAACTCTCAGAATTCGAAGAGAACGTGAACACAAAAAAAAAAAAATTTTGAATACTGATAAGTTGATACTATAATTATTCATCTATACAGGTTATTTACATTTAACCCCAACTCTGCTAGGGTAAGATTGACATATGCAGAATGGGTGTCATCTCTGGGAGGATCAAACTCTGTTGCAGTGGCTAACTCATGCTGTATTTGAGGCAAATCTGAATTGGTAGTTACAAATGATACTTGAGGATTTCTCAATACCTGTCGTGTACGTAGGGAATAACGACAATCAGGTTGATCGTCTGACTGAGTATCAGAGGAAGAGAGTACAGGATCAGGAGGATTGTCAGGGTCTGTCACATTAGTCTGGGTTGGAACATCATTATCATCACATACTAACTTCATATGATCTAAATGCAATTCTTTATACTGACCAGTACTAATTTCTCTAACCTTATACTTATTACCAGTGATATGTTCAACTACTCGATAAGGACCAACAAACTTTTGATCAAGCTTTGGCATTGCAGACGTTTTGTTAAAGTTAGTCAGCATAACTCTCAAACCTACTTTGATTTTGGATGGCTTTGCTCGAGTGTTTGCAACTCTTGTAAATTCTGCTGTTGATTTATGAAGTGTTTCACAGATTCTTCTAAAAACACTTTGAGCTAAGCTGGTACGAGTTGCTATGAAATCATCAGGGTTGTAATTTGGTTTCGGATTAGAATATAACAACTCATAAGGCAAACGTTTATCTACACCGTACAATGCATAATGTGGAGTGTCACCTATAGAAACATTGTAAGCAGAATTTATAGCACACTGCACATTAGGTATAACTTCATCCCAAGTTTCACTGTTGGGATTGATAGTGGCTCTCAAGACATCAAGTACTTTTTTATTGGTTCTTTCCGCTAACCCATTGCTGGCAGGATGATGAGGAACAATGGTGGATTTAGAGATCTTGTACAAGGTACACAAATTTTCAAGAATCTCATTACAGAATTCACCTCCATTATCTGTTACTAGGGACTTAGGGGTGGTATGCCTGCAGATAATGTGTTCTTTAAACGCTTTAGCTACTGTCTCGGCAGTCTTATCTGCAATAGGAACTCACAATATCTGGTGAAATGGTCTACCATAACACACAGATGTTTGTTGCCCTGGAGGGAACATTGGAAATTAGTTAACAAATCTAGTGCAACTCTTTCCCACGGTTCGCTAGTAGTTGGATGCAGACACTACATTTCTTAAAATACTCCTATATCAGTTGCCATACGAGGCCAAAAGTATTTCAATCTGGCTTGTTTTACTGAACGATCCATACTAGGGTGTGCAACACCTGGTACATCGTGAACTAGCTGTAAGGCTACATTCACTAGTGACTGTGGAATTACTAACTGGTATACTCTTCTGCTAGGAGTACCCAACTCGGCTGTTCGATACAGTAATTCTTGGTTCATGACAAAGTCACTGATGGGTGCTGGTGGCTTCACAGTCAGAATAAGATCTTCCTGGAGCAGGAATCGAATCACCAGAACACAAGGGATCGGTTCTTTCTTACTGGAGGAATGAACAAACTCGGTGGAGTGGAGGAGGAATGAACAAACTCGGTGGAGTGGATGACTCCCCCCTTGTGAAAAAAATTAACGCTATAACACGCAATATGAGCAAGGGAGAACGAATCTACTATCTCAAACTGCAAGCACAGGAGAAAAGAAATGAACACGGTGAACAATGCTGATATTCAATCTGAGTCGCACACAGTGACACGAGGTATCAGCTATAAACTTCACTTACAAACGTTAACAACGTGGAAGTTACTCGAGAAATAACTTCTTACAATGCACTGATTACTGTCAACTAGGATGGGATCACAATCTGAAACACAAGGGACAACAACAACACTCAAGTGAGCACACTAGCCACAGAAACGTCTTTCTGCAACGGCTTGTGGCATCAGCAAGAGATGGCATAACTCGTTGCAAGTAAAGTTCTTCTCAAAGCGTCCCCTGGGAAGGAATGAATACTTGAACAAGTCGCCATCGCAAGGATAGTAGTCTCAGCACTATCCTGCGTGCATGATATTGTGGCTGGAGTCCAGACAGGAGTGACAGTATTACTAGTGCCTGACCGCTCGGCTACGTTAATAAGTAATTCACGGATCTATAGAAACTTAATCTGAACTTCACATTTTGCAGCACTTTAACAAATCTCAGATACAAGCTGTGAGAACAAACACATTGATCAAGGGCTAGGTATTGTCTTTCAGTCAGTAAGGGAATGTTGGTCCTGTGGACTGATTCATATTGACTTTGACTGGCATGATACACTAAGTGAACATTCAAAAGTGACTGGGACATGATCTCAGGGAACTTACTCAAGGGCATAAGGCAAAAAAAAAAAAATAGAGAAATGACACAGTAAGCTTAAGTGGAAGAAAATGCTTAACAATTCTGCATAAGTAATAAAAAATGTCTAAGATACACTGCAAGAGGAAGGACAACTCAATGTAAAGGACTGCTGGCCAAGATAAAAAAAAAAAACATTGAAATTTACAAGTAAAAATATTACTGGAGACTGAATTAAATGCAAAATGAGCTGTCTTTACTCTTGCTAATAAAGGAATTAACTAATAAAATTTTAAATCAATGTAAAAAGTATAAAATAAAATTACTAAATTGTATGCAACGAGAGATAACTGGGAAATTTAAATATTTTCTAAGAATGCATAAACAAAATTAAAATATAATGCAAAGACAACATCAGGAAAATTAATAAAATGAAAAACAAGATGCAATAATGAACTGAGAATAATAATGCATAAAAATATCAATAAAAGAAAATAATTCACTGCAGAACACGTTCAACAAAATAAGGTGTAGAAATAATCACTGCAGTAATAAAGTCTCACTGGGAAAACTCAGGTTAAATAATAAAATAAAAATATGAAGAAAAACTGATTGAACACTTTAACTCTTAATTGTAAATTAGACAAAACAATTTACTCAAACAGAGTAAAGAAAACACTTTACGTTAAATAGAAATTGAAATTACATCAAGAGTGAATTTGTTCAAAGAAATATGAACAATATGAATAAAAATAAAACAAGAAACAAAACTGGAAGTGTAACACTTACAAGTGGCGGGGCACACAACACTTAAAAGTGGCGGGGCACACAACACTTAAAAGTGGCGGGGCACACAACACTTAATCACGTATTCATTATTTTAGTATATTCTTACAACAAAATCTTGCTGTGACTGATACGACAAAAATTTGCTGGCAAAAATAATGGTACACAAGTCTGCGATTCATAAATGTTACTTTGCACACACTCCAACAGCACGTCAAGTATTAAAAACCATTCGTCTCCATTCACTCCTATCAAACACGCTCACGCACGCCTGCTGGAAGTCCAAGCCCCTCGCACACAAAACCTCCTTTACCCCCTCCCTCCAACCTTTCCTAGGCCGACCCCTACCCCGCCTTCCTTCCACTACAGACTGATACACTCTTGAAGTCATTCTGTTTTGCTCCATTCTCTCTACATGTCCGAACCACCTCAACAACCCTTCCTCAGCCCTCTGGACAACAGTTTTGGTAATCCCGCACCTCCTCCTAATTTCCAAACTACGAATTCTCTGCATTATATTCACACCACACATTGCCCTAAGACATGACATCTCCACTGCCTCCAGCCTTCTCCTCACTGCAACATTCATCACCCATGCTTCACACCCATCACTCACCCTTTTCCCCACATCAATTCTATGATTCACCTCATCCTTCATAGACCCATCCGCTGGCACGTCCACTCCCAAATATCTGAATACATTCACCTCCTCCATACTCTCTCCCTCCAATCTGATATCCAATCTTTCATCACCTAATATTTTTGTTATCCTCATAACCTTACTCTTTCCTGTATTCACTTTTAATTTTCTTCTTTTGCACACCCTACCAAATTCATCCACCAATCTCTGCAACTTCTCTTCAGAATCTCCCAAGAGCACAGTGTCATCAGCAAAGAGCAACTGTGACAACTCCCACTTTATGTGTGAGTTAAAAGATTATATATATATATATATATATATATATATATATATATATATATATATATATATATATATATATATATATATATATATTATATATATATATATATATATATATATATATATATATATATATATATATATATATATATATATATATAATCCCAATAGGATGGGGTCCACCTCTGGTGTAAATTGTGGGACCCATAACCTCGGAGAAGTGGATAAAAAGGCTTCTTCCTGAAGCCGTTTGAAAATTCCACTTACCCTACCACTCCATCTTTTCGTATTTTTCTTTTACCAATAGGAATATTTTATTACATAATACGGTACAGAAGATTTAAGAGATACATTGTTGATATAAAGGTAGCATATACGGTACATGTTGTTACGTGTGTATCACCGATTATAAGGCGAAAATCTCATCCAGCTCCTCAGAGCTGGGGCGTGTGCCCAAAATACAGCAGGCATTACCCCTTTGAACAGCCGCACTGAGCCGCTGGAACAGAAAACTAGCTGCCCTGGGATCCCTAGTTACCCTGATGAGTCTTTTTCCCAGCTCCTTAAGGAATTTAGATGCATTCTTTCCCCATGAGCCAAGGGTCTCTGAGCCTATTGGAACAAACATATAATGATGGGCAAGTTCTCCATATTTTCTAGACTTTTGGGACTCCCTGAAGCTGGCAGCTGCCCCTTCCTCCCTGGTGTATTGGAGATAGGTATCAGCCAAGGTAGATGCACATGTATAGTCCCACACCACCTGCTTCCCGTCTGTCTAGGCTTGAAGGGTGATACCATCTGGACGCTTCTGGCTGCCATCAGATCTGCATAGCTGGGTTGGCTCCCTTACTGCTGGGCACCCGGCTGTTGTGAGGCTCCTCTTGGTGTTATTAACCTCGTCTTGCAATCTTTCCCTCGGATTTACGGCACACAAGACCATGGTACCCGAATCGGTCTGCTGCTTCACTGCCACAAATACACCTGTGTTAGGCGAGAATGGGGGCGGCAATATATATTTTATAAAATCGAGATTTTTTTATCTACTTTAAAATTAATCTGCATCTTTCCTTGCCTTTGATTCATCAGCACTAAATTTGAAACAGTTCGAGAGATATTTTCAAATTATTGTATGGAAAATAAATTCATCTCTTCTGTAAATATAATTAGCAAATTAATACCTACTTAAAAACAAACATACTTTTCAATATGAAGAATACACCAGAGGAGAAAATCTGAATCTGAAGAATCTAAAGTTATCTCACAGAAATATCTCAGATAACTGAGCTTACAAAATTGAAGAAATGAAACGTAAACAATGTCTTACTTTGTTGTGCTTGTTGCTTCACCCACTTGTTAACTACGCCATACAACTTGTTAACTACGCCATACAACCACTTGTTAACTACGCCATACAACCACTTGTTAACTACGCCATACAACCACTTGTTAACTACGCCATACAACAACCACTTGTTAACTATGCCATACAACAACCACTTGTTAACTATGCCATACAACAACCACTTGTTAACTACGCCATACAACAACCACTTGTTAACTACGCCATACAACAACCACTTGTTAACTATGCCATACAACAACCACTTGTTAACTATGCCATACAACAACCACTTGTTAACTATGCCATACAACAACCACTTGTTAACTACGCCATACAACAACCACTTGTTAACTACGCCATACAACGACCACTTGTTAACTACGCCATACAACGACCACTTGTTAACTACGCCATACAACCACTTGTTAATTACGCCATACAACAACCACTTGTTAACTACGCCATACAACAACCACTTGTTAACTACACCATACAACAACCACCTGTTAACTACGCCATACAACAACCACTTGTTAACTATGCCATACAACAACCACTTGTTAACTATGCCATACAACAACCACTTGCTAACTACGCCATACAACCACTTGTTAACTACGCCATACAACCACTTGTTAACTACGCCATACAACAACCACTTGTTAACTACGCCATACAACAACCACTTGTTAACTATGCCATACAACAACCACTTGTTAACTACGCCATACAACAACCACTTGCTAACTACGCCATACAACCACTTGTTAACTACGCCATACAACAACCACTTGTTAACTACGCCATACAACCACTTGTTTACTATGCCATACAACCACTTAACTATGCCATACAACAACCACTTGTTAACTACGCCATACAACAACCACTTGTTAACTACGCCATACAACAACCACTTGTTAACTACGCCATACAACAACCACTTGTTAACTACGCCATACAACCACTTGTTAGCTATGCCATACAACAACCACTTGTTAACTACGCCATACAATAACCACTTGTTAACTACGCCATACAACCACTTGTTAACTACGCCATACAACCACTTGTTAACTACGCCATACAACAACCACTTGTTAACTACGTTATACAACCACTTGTTAGCTATGCCATACAACAACCACTTGTTAACTACGCCATACAATAACCACTTGTTAACTACGCCATACAACCACTTGTTAACTACGCCATACAACCACTTGTTGGCTACGCCATACAACAACCACTTGTTGGCTACGCCATACGACAACTTGTTAACTACGCCATACAACTTGTTAACTACGCCATACAACAACTTGTTAGCTACACCATACAACAACCACTTGTTAGCTACGCCATTTAGCAACTTGTTAGCTACGCCATACAACCACTTGTTAGCTACGCCATACAACCACTTGTTAGCTACGCCATACAACCACTTGTCAGCTACGCCATACAACAACCACTTGTTAACTACTCCATAAAATAATTACAGATTAGCTAAAGCACGGCTCTATAATATTCCAAACATTCCTCTAAAATACACTTGCACTGAAAGTTAGAAACTGAACAAAAGAGACATTCTCAAGTTATCTAACAGAAATCTTGAACGAGAAAAATCTGTGACCTGCTACAGAAAAATCTGTGACCTGCTACAGGCATCCTCTTTTGTTTATACACTGTTAAGATGTTACTCTCTAGCAGATCCCCTGATTTTTTTTCAGTAATGCGATGAGAAATTGTTTGAGGATCTCATACTAAACTGATCATATCTTCAGTGGAGTAATAATTTTTGTCAATATGTCATGTCGCACTCTGCTCAGATTTTCATCATGACTGATGGAGTTGAATTACAGATCCTGGATCTCTATGGAACATTTGAGGATATCTGCAAAATGCCTCGTCCGACTGATCATAGATTTTAATGGTGCTTCACTGTAAAGGATAGGCAAAGAGTGATTCGTGTGATTGTAATTCGAATGTTAGATTTCTGTTCCAGGTCAGACTTTTCCATGGTGGAGTTTCGGTATGACCTGGACACTTTCCTCGTTGGCACTTTGCAATTTGGAGTAAACATTAGGACGTGTTTCCTTACGGCACCTACTGTCTATGCACAGCTATCAGTAAAATAGGCATCTGGAATATCGTCGACTGGTGTAGGTCTCATACTGGGACAAAATTGGCCTAATTTGCCCGAAATGCTCTGCACAAAAGTGGCAGTAAAGCAATTGCGAAGAACTACAGACCGACAGCACTAACATCCAATATCATAAAAATCTTTGAGAAGGTTCTAAGACACAAGATCGCCAACCACCTAGATACCCATCAATTACACAACTTCCTGACAAATAGAACACAAAGAGTAATAGTAAACAGAACGGTAAAAAAATCTGTTCCACAAGGCATAGTACCCGCTCTCATTTTATTTCTCATCCTCATTTCTGACATAGACAGAGATGTACGCCATAGCTCTGTGTCTTCCTTTGCAGATGACACCCGGATCACCATGGCAGTGGCCTCCATCGAAGACACTTCAAGACTCCAAGCGGACATCAACCATATCTTCGAATGGGCCACTCAAAATAAATTGAAGTTCAACGAGGAGAAATTTGAACTACTCAGATAAGGGAAACTTGAGGAAATTAAAAATGTATGAGAGTATACGACAGATTCTAACCATACAATATAGCGAAAAAGTAATGCAAAGGACCTGGGAGTGATAATGTCAAAGGATCTCGCCTTCAAAGATCACAATAATGCCACTATCACATCTGCTAGGAAACTGATAGGATGGATAATGAGAACATTCAAGACAAGAGATGCTAAGCCATTGATGATCCTTTTTAAATCACTTATTCTTTCTAGGCTGGAATACTGCTGTACATTAACATCCCCATTCAAGGCAGGTGAAATTGCAGAGTTAGAGAATGTACAGAGAACCTTCACTGCACGTATAAGTTCCATCAAACACCTTAACTACTGGGAGCGCCTGGAAGCACTTGACTTGTACTCACTAGAGCGCAGGCGAGAGAGATATATCATAATCTACACTTGGAAGATTCTGGAGGGACTGGTCCCTAATATGCACACAGCAATCACTCCATACGAAAGCAAAAGACTTGGCAGGCGATGCAACATACCCCCAGTGAAAAGTAGGGGCGTCACTGGTACACTAAGAGAAACCACAATAAGTGTCCGGGGACCAAGACTGTTCAACAGCCTCCCACCAGCAATAAGGGGCATTACGGGAAGACCCCTGGTTGTCTTCAAGAGGGAGCTGGACAGATACCTAAAGACGGTGCCGGATCAGCCGGGCTGTGGTTCGTACATTGGATTACGTGCGGCCAGCAGTAACAGCCTCGTTGATCAGGCCCTGATCCACCGGGAGGCCTGGTCGTGGACCGGGCCGCGGGGACGTTGATCCCCGGAATTCCCTCCAGGTAGTCTCCAGGTAGACTATATGATACTTTCTTGGGTTATCCTAGGTCATCTACACATATGCTGCTCTGTATGATAATTTATGTAACTATTTATTTATACCTAAACCTGAATAAACTTGCATTTGCATTCTGTTTATCTTCCAGTGCATCCAAGACTATCATAGCGGTCCAGTAGCTGCGAGTCAGGATTGACCGGCTTCAAACACATGTTGCCCTGAATTGTGCAACTGTTGGGAATCCAAGTGATTTGCGATCATTCTTCTTAGAAACCCTTTCAAAGATTATTATGACGTTAGAGCTATTGGTCTATAATTCTTTGCTATTGCTTTTCTACCACCTTTATTGAGGATACATCTGTTGTCTTACCTTCGTGTATGTGCTAAGTAAAACTCACATCGTTTTATCGTCCTATTTCTTAAAATTCTTTATTTCTTTTTTTACAAGTGACGTGGTTATTTACTTTCTCTGAGTGTGCGACCCGGGATGGGTGTTGTCACTCATTCCTCCCTCTGTCTCCTCCCTCTTTAACCGTTCCTATCACTCCCCCTTTCCACTAGATTCTCACTGTTTGAATAAGTGCGCGGCATGTGTGGATGTGAGCGGGTGTGTGCGTGTGTATATGTCAGCGGATGCTCGTGCGCGTGTGCTGTGTGACGTATCGGTGACGTGTTAAGGCGTGCGGTGCGTTCTTGCGTTCGTGGTGGTGGTGGTGGTGGTGCAGCACAGCCTGGCCGCCTGCGGCTAGGCAGCGGCTGCAACTTTCCTCACAGATTGTCAGTGTTGCCGTGCCGCTGCTGGCGCAGTAGTAATGGCATGCACCACCACAGCGGTGAACTCTCCAGTGACGAGTTGGTGGGGTCGGTGGAGGGTGGGAGAGAGAAGCTGCCGAGGTGTACATTCCAGGGGAGATCACGTGACCCTGGGATGACTGGCTGGTAGGAAAGGTCGGGAGTGTTGACGTCAGCTGCCCCCTCCTCCTGTTAAACCCCCATTCCCCCTCCCCACTCTCACCCCCTTCTTTTATTAACGTGCCTCCGGTATGGCGTCACCCCCCTCCTTCCCTCTCCCTTACTCCCTATCACCCCACTTTACACCACGTCTCCCGTTCCCACCACCCCTCCCTCCTCTCCCCTTTCCCTCATCACCACCCAATGGCCCACCAGTACCCCTACCACAATACCACCAACCACCCCTACCACCCGACCCTCACAACCCGTCCCACCTCACCAACAGCGATCCCTGCCTCCCTCCCCACCCCTGATGGGCCTCTGCACGGCTCAAATGTTGAAGGAATGTCAATCAGATTGTGTTAGAGTTTAGTGAACTTAGAAGTGAAGATAAAGTTGAAGAAAGTGAGTAAAACTGATGTTTAGGGTGGTTAGTGAGGAAGGTGAAGTGAGAGGAAAGGGGGGAGGTGAAGTGAGAGGAAGGGGAGAAGGTGAAGTGAGAGGAAGGGAGGGAGGTGAAGTGAGAGGAAGGGAGGGAGGTGAAGTGAGAGGAAGGGAGGGAGGTGAAGTGAGAGGAAGGGGAGAAGGTGAAGTGAGAGGAAGGGGGGAAGGTGAAGTGAGAGGAAGGGGAGAAGGTGAAGTGAGAGGAAGGGAGGGAGGTGAAGTGAGAGGAAGGGAGGGAGGTGAAGTGAGAGGAAGGGAGGGAGGTTAAGTGAGAGGAAGGGAGGGAGGTGAAGTGAGAGGAAGGGAGGGAGGTGAAGTGAGAGGAAGGGGAGAAGGTGAAGTGAGAGGAAGGGGGGAAGGTGAAGTGAGAGGAAGGGGAGAAGGTGAAGTGAGAGGAAGGGAGGGAGGTGAAGTGAGAGGAAGGGAGGGAGGTGAAGTGAGAGGAAGGGAGGGAGGTGAAGTGAGAGGAAGGGGAGAAGGTGAAGTGAGAGGAAGGGAGGGAGGTGAAGTGAGAGGAAGGGAGGGAGGTGAAGTGAGAGGAAGGGGAGAAGGTGAAGTGAGAGGAAGGGGGGAAGGTGAAGTGAGAGGAAGGGGGGCAGGAGAAGTGAGAGGAAGGGAGGGAGGTGAAGTGAGAGGAAGGGAGGGAGGTGAAGTGAGAGGAAGGGTAGAAGGTGAAGTGAGAGGAAGGGGGGGAGGTGAAGTGAGAGGAAGGGGGGTAGGTGAAGTGAGAGGAAGGGAGGGAGGTGAAGTGAGAGGAAGGGAGGGAGGTGAAGTGAGTGGAAGGGTGGGAGGTGATGTGAGAGGAAGGGAGGGAGGTGAAGTGAGAGGAAGGGAGGGAGGTGAAGTGAGAGGAAGGGGAGAAGGTGAAGTGAGAGGAAGGGGAGAAGGTGAAGTGAGAGGAAGGGGGGAAGGTGAAGTGAGAGGAAGGGGGAGGTGAAGTGAAAGGAAGGGGGGGAGGTGAAGTGAGAGGAAGAGGGAGGTGAAGTGAGAGGAAGGAGGAAGTGACGTGAAAGGAAGGGGGGAGGTGAAGTGAGAGGATGGGGAGAAGGTGAAGTGAGAGGAAGGGGGGAAGGTGAAGTGAGAGGAAGGGGGAGGTGAAGTGAGAGGAAGGGGGGGAGGTGAAGTGAGAGGAAGAGGGAGGTGAAATGAGAGGAAGGAGGAAGTGAAGTGAGAGGAAGGGGGGAGGTGAGGTGAGAGGAAGAGGGAGGTGAAGTGAGAGGAAGGGAGGAGGTGAAATGAGAGGAAGGGGGGAGGTGAAGTGAGAGGAAGTGGGGAGGTGAAGTGAGAGGAAGGGGGGAGGTGAAGTGAGAGGAAGAGGGAGGTGAAGTGAGAGGAAGGGGGGAGGTGAAGTGAGAGGAAGAGGGAGGTGAAGTGAGAGGAAGGGGGAGGTGAAGTGAGAGGAAGGGGGGAGGTGAAGTGAGAGGAAGGGGGGAGGTGAAGTGAGAGGAAGTGGGGAGGTGAAGTGAGAGAAGGGGGGAGGTGAAGTGAGAGGAAGGGGGAGGTGAAGTGAGAGGAAAGGGGGAGGGGAAGTGAGAGGAATGGAGGTGAAGTGAGAGGAAGGGGGGAGGTGAAGTGAGAGGAAAGTGGAAGAGGTGAAGTGAGAGGAAGGGGGGAGGTGAAGTGAGAGAAAAGTGGGGGGAGGTGAAGTGAGAGAAAAGTGGGGGGAGGTGAAGTGAGAAGAAAGGGGGAGGTGAAGTGAGAGGACGGGGGAAGGTGAAGTGAGAGGAAAGCAGGGGAGGTGACGTGAGCGGAAAGTGGGAGAGGTGAAGTGAGAGGAAGACGGGAGGGGAAGGGGGTGTTACCAGACACGGTAGTAAGTGGTGTAATGAGTGGTGACGTCACACAGCCTCGCATGGGTAATGTTGTTCCCGATGACGACGCTGGAGAAGTGGGGGAGGTATATGTGGGGGGGAAGTGCGGGAGATGGGAAAGAGTAATGGGAAGGTAGTGGTAGGGGAGGGGAGCAGAGGAACAGTGGTAGGGAACCAAAACATGGAAATTTCTTCTGTTACGCAGAACTGGATACATCTGCAGTGTGCTGCTACACATGCGATGCGACAGTTATATAGTGAGAACAACTGTTTCTTATTGCCTTGTATGGGCCAGTAGGCATTCTGCAGTGTTCCTCCATTATGTTCTTGTTCCATCACACAGAGAAGAGGCGGAGCCAGGAGCTGTGACTCGACCCCGGTAGTCCCATATAGGTGACTACAGGGTGGATATCGTCCATCTGATAATGAAATGTATCAGTGTGAAGTGGGGGCCATCATCAGCGGAGAAGCTCAGACTCAACATTCTACTACCGGTTCAGGAGTAAGTTACCAGATATTTTGATGATTAAGACACATGTGCAGCAGTTAGGCATATTTATTGTCTACCTGGAGTCTACCTGGAGGGCATTCTGGGGATCAACGTCCCCGCGGCCCGGTCCACGACAAGGCCTCCCTGTGGATCAGGGCCTGATCAACCAGGCTGTATTCTGTATTAGGTTCTCCGGTCTTGTCCTAACCCGAGCCTTTTCCTACTTTTCACTGGGAGTATATTGCATCGCCTGCCAAGTCTTTTGCTTTCGTAGAGAGAGATTTATGTGTGCAGATTAGGAACCAGTCCCTCCAGAATCTTCCAGGTGTAGATTATGATACATCTTTCTCGCCTACTCTCCAGTGAGTTCAAGTTAAGTGCTTCCAGGCGTTTACAGTAGTTAAGGTGTTTGATGGAACTTATACGTGCAGTAAAGGTTCTCTGTACATTCTCTAGATCTGCAATTTCACCTGCCTTGAATGGGGATGTTAATGAACAGCAGTATTCCAGCCTACAGAGAACAAGTGATCAAAAAAGAGTCATCATTGGCTTAGCATCCCTTGTCTTGAATGTTCTCATTGTCCATCCTATCAGTTTCGTTGCAGATGTGATAATGGCATTGTTGTGGTCCTTGAAGGTGAAATCTTCGAACAATACTACATCCAGGTCCTTCACATTACTTTTAAGAACATAAGAAAGAAGGAACACGCTGAAGGTCCACCTCAATGGGTCTGGGAGAGAGTGTGAGGTGGCTGGAGTTGTGGGGAATAAGGCTTCTAGCAGTGAGGTGCAGTCTGTCTCTCGCTGTGAGGAGGCTGTAGTTGGGGAGGTAGCAACGGCTACCAGCAGTGAGGTGCAGCCCAGCACCTGCTACAAGTGGCGAGTGGTTCACAGTAATGGGAGGCGCATCAGAGTAAGGAAAGTTAAGAGTGAAGATCTGAAGGTAGGAAATCGCTTCTCTGTTCTTCAGGATGAATGTACTTCAGTGGCCAGTGAAGGTAAGGGTACTACTGCCCCTGCTAATGGAGGGAAGCGCATTCTTGTGGTTGGTGACTCTCAGGTAAGATATATTGACCATGCTTTTTGTAATAGGAATAAGAAGATGAGAGATAGTGTGTGCTTCCCTGGAGCTGGTGTTGGGGACATTGTCAACAGGCTGGATAATATCATGTCAGGTAATGGGAACAAGCCCATTATCTGTCTCAGTGCTGGTGGAAATGATGTTGGAAAGGGTAGGAGAGAAGAGCTGCTAGATAAGTACAGGTCAGCTATAGATTTCATTAAGTCTAAGGGAGGGATCCCAATCATATGTAGCATCTTGCCTAGAAGGGGAGTAGGAAATGAATGGTTGTCTAGGGCAATTGGTGTAAATTGCTGGCTAGACAGATACTGCAAGGAACTTGCAATCCCATTCATTGACAACTGGAACAACTTTTATGGCAAACATGATATGTATGCAAGGGATGGGGTACATCTCTCTGGGGCAGGGGTGGTAGCACTTGCAGACTCGATTGAGAAGGCCATTGGTGAAATGCCTATGATTTTAAACTGATGGAAGATAGAGGTATGGGTGTGTGTGGGAAACAAGCAGGTTGCAACATTAGGGTTGGAAACAGTAAATGTATAAAAGGCATTCAGCATGAAGTTATAAATAAAGACAATAGATCAGGTCAGCAAACAAAGGGGAACAGCAGAGGGCAGCAAGGGACTAGCTCCCTTAAGGTTTACTATACTAATAGCAGGAGTGTAAGAAATAAGATAGATGAGCTAAGATTAATTGCAAGTGCAGGAAACATAGATATTATTGCTATAACAGAGACCTGGCTCAATCTGAAAGATAGAGAGAGGCCCTCTGAATGTCACATACAAGGCTAAAATTATTCCACACTGACAGGGTCAACAGGAAAGGTGGTGGAGTAGCGATGTACGTCAGAGACAATTTAAATTGTTGTGTTAGACAAGATATTAAATTAGAAGCGTCAGCCACTGAATCTGTTTGGCTACAGCTTCTCGAGGGCCGAGAAAAACTAATTTTGGGTGTGATTTACAGGGCCCCAAATCTTGATAGGGAGTGCAGTAAACTTCTATGGGACGAAATTCGTAAGGCATCTACATACGAAAATGTTGTGCTAATGGGAGATTTCAACTATAGACAGATTGACTGGAGCAATTTGACAGGAAATTTAGAGTCAGATGACTTTCTTGATACGATCCAGGATTGTTTTTTAAAACAGTTTGTGACAAAGCCAACTAGGGGAAATAACCTCCTTGACTTGGTTCTTGCCAGTAGGGAAACACTAATTAATAATCTTGAGGTTAATGATGAACTTGGGGAAAGTGATCATAAATCACTCAGTTTTAATATATCATGGAATTCCCCTAATAATGGCAATCAAGTCTCCGTCCCTGACTTTCGCTTGGCTGATTTCATAGGACTGAAAAATTACTTAGGTGGGCTGAACTGGAATGACCTGACTAAGGGTCAGGTAGGTTGATGGTTGCCGATATGATGCTTTCCAGGGCATAGTTCTAGCTGCTCAGTCAAATTATGTTCCAAATAGGGAAATCAGATCAAACAAAAATGATCCTAAATGGATGAACAATAGATTAAAATATCTGATTGGTCAAAAGAGAGGCATATATAGGCAAATCAAAAGAGGAGAGGGGCAATTAAGAAATCGATATATTCAGTTAAAGAGAGAAATAAAAAAGGGAATTAGAAAGGCAAAAAGAGATTATGAGGTTAAAGTTGCAAGAGAATCGAAGACTAACCCAAAAGGATTCTTTCAGGTATACAGAAGTAAGATCAGGGACAAGATAGGCCCACTCAAAAGTTCCTCGGGTCAGCTCACTGACAGTGATAAGGAAATGTGTAGAATTTTTAACACATACTTCCTCTCAGTTTTTACACAGGAGGATACCAGCGATATTCCAGTAATGATAAATTATGTAGAACAGGACGATAATAAACTGTGCATGATTAGGGTCACAAGTGACATGGTCCTTAGGCAAATAGATAAATTAAAACCTAACAAATCCCCAGGCCCTGATGAACTGTATGCAAGGGTTCTAAAGGAATGTAAAGAGGAGCTTAGCACACCTTTGGCTAATCTTTTCAACATATCACTACAAACTGGCATGGTGCCAGATAAGTGGAAAATGGCAAATGTGATACCTATTTTCAAAACAGGTGACAGGTCCTTAGCTTCGAACTATAGACCAATAAGCCTAACCTCCATAGTGGGAAAATTTATGGAATCAATAATTGCCGAGGCAGTTCGTAGCCACCTTGAAAAGCATAAATTAATCAACGAATCTCAGCATGGTTTTACGAATTTATTAACTTTTTTCACTAAGGTATTTGAGGAGGTAGATCATGGTAATGAATATGATATTGTGTATATGGACTTCAGTAAGGCTTTTGACAGGGTCCCACATCAGAGACTATTGAGGAAAATTAAGGCACATGGAATAGGAGGAGAAATTTTTTCCTGGATAGAGGCATGGTTGACAAATAGGAAGCAGAGAGTTTGCATAACTGGGGAGAAATCAGAGTGGGGAAGCGTCACGAGCGGTGTTCCACAGGGGTCAGTGTTGGGCCCCCTGCTGTTCACAATCTACATAAACGACATAGATGAGGGCATAAAGAGCGACATCGGCAAGTTTGCCGATGACACCAAAATAGGCCGTCGAATTCATTCTGACGAGGACATTCGAGCACTCCAGGAAGATTTGAATAGACTGATGCAGTGGTCGGAGAAGTGGCAGATGCAGTTTAATATAGACAAATGCAAAGTTCTAAATGTTGGACAGGACAATAACCATGCCACATATAAACTAAATAATGTAGATCTTAATATTACGGATTGCGAAAAAGATTTAGGAGTTCTGGTTAGCAGTAATCTGAAACCAAGACAACAGTGCATAAGTGTTCGCAATAAAGCTAATAGAATCCTTGGCTTCATATCAAGAAGCATAAATAATAGGAGTCCTCAGGTTGTTCTTCAACTCTATACATCCTTGGTTAGGCCTCATTTAGATTATGCTGCACAGTTTTGGTCACCGTATTACAGAATGGATATAAATTCTTTGGAAAATGTACAAAGGAGGATGACAAAGTTGATCCCATGTATCAGAAACCTTCCCTATGAGGATAGACTAAGGGCCCTGAATCTGCACTCTCTAGAAAGACGTAGAATTAGGGGGGATATGATTGAGGTGTATAAATGGAAGACAGGAATAAATAAAGGGGATGTAAATAGTGTGCTGAAAACATCTAGCCTAGACAGGACTCGCAGCAATGGTTTTAAGTTGGAAAAATTCAGATTCAGGAAGGATATAGGAAAGTACTGGTTTGGTAATAGAGTTGTGGATGAGTGGAACAAACTCCCGAGTACAGTTATAGAGGCCAGAACGTTGTGTAGCTTTAAAAATAGGTTGGATAAATACATGAGTGGATGTGGGTGGTTGTGAGTTGGACCTGATAGCTTGTGCTACCAGGTCGGTTGCCGTGTTCCTCCCTTAAGTCAATGTGACCTGACCTGACTAGGTTGGGTGCATTGGCTTAAGCCGGTAGGAGACTTGGACCTGCCTCGCATGGGCCAGTAGGCCTTCTGCAGTGTTCCTTCGTTCTTATGTTCTTATGTTCTAATTCTATGCTTTTCTAGAGTGTTGATTCAGGGCTCTCGGGCTATCCTTGTAGGAAAATATCTGATACATGGGATAAATTTTGTCATCCTTCTTTGTATGTTCTCCAGCGCATTCATATATATTCTAAAATACGGTGACCAGAACCGTGCAGCATAATATAAATAAAGCCTGACTAACAATATATAAAGATGAATAATCTGTGGACCTTATTTATATTTCTTGATATGAAGCCAAAAATTCTTTATTGCAAACACTTATACATTCTCTTGGTTTTAAATTACTGCTAGCCAAGTCTCCTAAATATTTATTTTTTTTTTTTTTGCAATCAGTGATATTATCTGCTATTCCATTTGCCTCTACCTTTCTTAATAATCCCTGATGTGGAATTCTATCAAAAGACTTACTGAGGTCCATATACACACTATTATATTCATTGCTATGGTCTAGCTGCTCCAGTACTTTAGTGAAAAAAGTTAGATAGCGATGTCACTAGTGACTTTGATCGTGCCTGTTCTATATAATTTATTATTTCTGGAATTTTACTAGTATCTTCCTGCATTAAACTGAGAGGAAATAAGTGCTAAGGGTTCTACACATTTCTATGTCACTGTCATTGAGCTCACCTGAGTAACTTTTGAACAGGCATTTTTTGTCCCTAATTATACTTCTGTATTCCTGAAACCTTCTGAATTAATCTTCGAGTCCCTTGTGACTTTAATCTCATAATCTCTTCGTTTATCTTATTACCCTTTTTATTTTATTTTAGTTGAATATATTGGTTTCTCAACTGCACATTTCACCTTTGGATTTGTATATGTCTCTCTTTTGACCTATGAAATGCTGTATTATTTATCCACTTATGGTCACTTCTGTTTGATCTAATTTCCATATTTGGAGCATGCGTAGTCTGAGCAGCTAGAACCATGCTTTGAAAAATGTCACATCGGCAACCATCACCACCTACCTGACCCATAGTCAGGTCATTCCAGTAATTTCCTGTCAGGCACTGCAACTTCTTGGGATCTTAATCCCCTCAAGGAAGATTCCTTGATGTTGGTGAGGGGCTCTTGATTTAGGGAATTGAATCTATGCTCCAGTTCCCCGAATTAAGCCTGAATGCCTTCCACATCCCCCCCCAGGCACTGTATAATCCTCCGGGTTTAGCGCTTCCCCCTTGATTATAATAATAATAATAATAATAATAATAATAATAATAATAATAATAATAATAATAATTGGGATCTTAATACTTGGAAATTCTTCGCTTGCCTAACCCTTGGGTACGACGTACTTCCACATTGAACAAATGTGACACCACCTACATCTGCTGCACCTCTCCTGCCTACGGTATATAAGCCACTTCTCCGCACATATACTGTATTCTATTCAAGATTGATGTACTGACCACATCGACTCAAGGTTGAAGGACTGATTACCTCATTCTTCTCCTGTTCTTCACGATTCTCCTTGGTATGGACTGATGAAGCCACTGTGTGGCGAAACGTTTCCTCAATAAAGATACCCAAGAGTTGCACATGTGTCTAATTTATCAAAGTGTCGGTTCTCTGAACCATTCATCTATAATCTTAGCTCATATATCTCATTTCTTGCACTTCTATTATTTGTACAGTAAACCTGAAGTTAGTCACTGTTCTATTGTCACTCTTTGTTTGTTGACCAGTTCTACGGCCTTTATTAGACTATGATGAATAATGTCTTATATACATATTACTAAGGTATCCTGGTAATATCTGGTATTTTAACCCTTCACGCTGCAAGGTGTTTGTTTCCCACACACACAGACCTCTATCTCCTTACAGTTTAAAGCCGTAGACAAGTCAGCAATGGCCCCATCGATTGAGTTGGCTAACACTACCACTCCTACCCCAGAAAGAGATATATATATACCCACCCCTTGCATATCTGGAGGTTATTCCTGGAGTCTACCTGGAGGCTATTCCAGGAATCATCGCCCCCGCGGCCCGGTCCACGACCAGGCCTCCCGGTGGATCAGGGCCTGATCAACCAGGCTGTTACTGCTGGCCGAACGCAGTCCAACGTACGAACCACAGCCCGGCTGATCCGGCACTGACTTTAGGTATCTGTCCAGCTCTCTCTTGAAGGCAGCCAGGGGTTTATTGGTAATTCCCTTATGCTTGGTGGGAGGCTGTTGAACAGTCTTGGGCCCCGGACACTTATGCTGTTTTCTCTTAGCGTACCAATGGTGCCCCTACTTTTAATTGGGGGCATTTTGCATCGCCTGCCCAGTCTTCTACTTTCGTAGGGAGTGATTTCTGTGTGCAGATTCGGGACCATTCCTTCCAGGATTTTTCAAGTGTAGATTATGATATATCTCTCCCTCCTGCGTTCCAACGAGTACAAGTCAAGTGCTTCCAAGCGTTCCCAGTAGTTAAGGTGCTTGACAGAACTTATACGTGCAAGGCACTGGTTTGGATCCATGTTATTTACATATATTTACATACATATATTTGCCATAGAACTTGTCCCAGTTGTCAATAAATGGGATTGCAAGTTCCTTACAATACTTGTCTAGCCAGCAATTTGCACTAATTGCCCTAGACATCTATTCATTGCCCATTCACTTTCTAGGCAAGATACTACATATGATTCGGATCCCTCCCTTAGACCTAATTAAATCTATAGGTGACCTGTACTCATCCAGCAGCTCCTGTCCCCTGCCCTTTCCGATATTGTTTCCACCAGCACTAAGTTTATTCGGATATATACAAAGACAGAAATGGTGAAGCTGGAGATACTGTCCTGGGAGACAGTAATGGTGAAGCTGGAGGTGCTGTCCTGGGAGACAGAAATGGTGAAGCTGGAGATACTGTCCTGGGAGACAGAAATGGTGAAGCTGGAGATATTGTCCAGGTAGTCGGGAATTATACGCAGGAAGGAATACATATAAATGATCTCATAGGGGACAGGAGCCATAGTAGGGAAACAAGTGTAGTCAAAGATAAGATAAAACCAATATTGCAAACTAGAAATACCGCAGGAAATAGCAAACAAGAGGACTCCAATAGCAATAGTGAGGATAAATTACCAAAAACAACTGGTGGGAGCTCCATTGTTGGTGCTAGGGAGGATAGAAGTAAGACAGGGAAACATGCACCAACAGGGAATACAGTCACAGAAACCCAAGGCAAGCGGAAACCAAGCCTGTGCACATACTATGCACTTGGTATCTGCTGGCATGGGAAATCTGGAAAAACAGATGGGACATGCAACTATGACCACCCTAGAAAATGCCATGCCCATATGAAAACAGGAAAATGCAAACTCCCTTCCTGTAAGCTTTTTCACCCTGAAATGTGTACCTCTTCAGTACAGGAAAGACTGTGCTATAACTTAAATTGCCAGGCATACCATCTAAAGGGGACAAAAAGATACAAAACATCCAGGCCATGGGAAAACCTGGGTAGCCACAGCCACTCAAGAGGGAGAGGTTTTTTAGTGCCAGGAAGGAAAAAAAACTGGCAGGAAATGGCAGAAATCGTACACCAAATCCAGTCATTCCTGGAGTGGAACCACAGTCGATGGCCTCCACTCCAAACCAACAGATACAGATACTAATGCCGGAAAAAAAATCCCCCCCCAGTACCAACAATACCACCAGTCCGATAACATTCTTCTTTGCAAATATACAGGGTCTAAAGCCAGCTACAAACAACAAAATACCTTTCATCCGTGGACTGCTTGCAGAGGCAAAGGCAATGTTCGCGGCTTTCACTGAGACCCACATAAAGGATCACTTGGACAACGAAGTATGGATCCCAGGTTACAACCTATACAGATGTGACAGAGTGAACAGGCAAAAGGGGGGGGTTGGCCTGTACATTGCAGAGTCACTTGTTTGCACAGAACTGCTTAATGCCTCAAATGACGTAGTGGAAGTTTTAGCAGTAAAGGTCGAGAACCAAAACCTAGTCATTGTGGTAGTCTACAAGCCTCCGGATGCAACATCCCAGCAATTCCAGGAACAGCTGTTAAAAATTGACCACTGTCTGGAAAATCTTCCAGCTCCTGCACCCAACATCTTGCTCCTGGGGGATTTCAACTTAAGGCACCTAAAATGGAGGAATATAGCAAATAATATTGTTGCAGTAATAACACCAGGAGGCAGCTCTGATGAAAACTCACACTCACACGAGCTTTTAAATCTCTGCACAAAATTCAATTTAAACCAGCAAATAATAGAGCCTACAAGACTGGAGAATACACTAGACCTCATCTTCACTAACAATGATGATCTGATAAGAAATGTCACCATATCAAAAACAATATACTCAGATCACAACATAATTGAGGTTCAGACATGTATGCATGGAGCCCCAGACCGACAAAATGAGACTAGTCACGAGGGAGCATTCACCAAATTCAACTTCAATAACAAAAACATAAAGTGGGACCAAGTAAACCAAGTCCTAACCGATATAAGCTGGGAAGATATACTAAGCAACACAGACCCAAACTTATGCCTAGAACAGATTAACTCGGTGGCACTCGATGTATGCACAAGGCTTATTCCTCTAAGAAAAAGGAGGAGTAGATGTAAAATAGAAAGAGACAGGCGCTCCCTTTACAGGCGACGGAAAAGAATAACAGAGCGGCTAAAAGAGGTCAATATATCTGAAATGCGCAGGGAGACACTGGTCAGAGAAATAGCAAGCATCGAACTTAAGCTAAAAGAATCCTTTAGGAGTCAGGAATCGCGGGAAGAACTAAAAGCCATAAATGAAATCGAAAGAAACCCAAAGTATTTCTTCTCCTATGCCAAATCAAAATCGAGAACAACGTCCAGTATTGGGCCCCTACTTAAACAAGATGGGTCCTACACAGATGACAGCAAGGAAATGAGTGAGCTACTCAAGTCCCAATATGACTCAGTTTTTAGCAAGCCGCTAACCAGACTGAGAGTCGAAGACCAAAATGAATTTTTTATGAGAGAGCCACAAAATTTGACTAACACAAGCCTATCCGATGTTATCCTGACGCCAAATGACTTCGAACAGGCGATAAATGACATGCCCATGCACTCTGCCCCAGGGCCAGACTCATGGAACTCTGTGTTCATCAAGAACTGCAAGAAGCCCCTATCACGAGCCTTTTCCATCCTATGGAGAGGGAGCATGGACACGGGGGTCGTCCCTCAGTTACTAAAAACAACAGACATAGCCCCACTCCACAAAGGGGGCAGTAAAGCAACAGCAAAGAACTACAGACCAATAGCACTAACATCCCATATCATAAAAATCTTTGAAAGGGTCCTAAGAAGCAAGATCACCACCCATCTAGAAACCCATCAGTTACACAACCCAGGGCAACATGGGTTTAGAACAGGTCGCTCCTGTCTGTCTCAACTACTGGATCACTACGACAAGGTCCTAAATGCACTAGAAGACAAAAAGAATGCAGATGTAATATATACAGACTTTGCAAAAGCCTTCGACAAGTGTGACCATGGCGTAATAGCGCAAAAAAAGCGCTAAAGGAATAACAGGAAAAGTCGGTCGATGGATCTATAATTTCCTCACTAACAGAACACAGAGAGTAGTCGTCAACAGAGTAAAGTCCGAGGCAGCTACGGTGAAAAGCTCTGTCCCACAAGGCACAGTACTAGCTCCCATCTTGTTCCTCATCCTCATATCCGACATAGACAAGGATGTCAGCCACAGCACCGTGTCTTCCTTTGCAGATGACACCCGAATCTGCATGACAGTGTCTTCCATTGCAGACACTGAAAGGCTCCAGGCGGACATCAACCAAATCTTTCAGTGGGCTGCAGAAAACAATATGAAGTTCAACGATGAGAAATTTCAATTACTCAGATATGGTAAACATGAGGAAATTAAATCTTCATCAGAGTACAAAACAAATTCTGGCCACAAAATAGAGCGAAACACCAACGTCAAAGACCTAGGAGTGATTATGTCGGAGGATCTCACCTTCAAGGACCATAACATTGTATCAATCGCATCTGCTAGAAAAATGACAGGATGGATAATGAGAACCTTCAAAACTAGGGAGGCCAAGCCCATGATGACACTCTTCAGGTCACTTGTTCTATCTAGGCTGGAATATTGCTGCACTCTAACAGCACCTTTCAAGGCAGGTGAAATTGCCGACCTAGAAAATGTACAGAGAACTTTCACGGCGCGCATAACGGAGATAAAACACCTCAATTACTGGGAGCGCTTGAGGTTTCTAAACCTGTATTCCCTGGAACGCAGGAGGGAGAGATACATGATTATATACACCTGGAAAATCCTAGAGGGACTAGTACCAAACTTGCACACGAAAATCACTCACTACGAAAGCAAAAGACTTGGCAGACGATGCACCATCCCCCCAATGAAAAGCAGGGGTGTCACTAGCACGTTAAGAGACCATACAATAAGTGTCAGGGGCCCGAGACTGTTCAACTGCCTCCCAGCACACATAAGGGGGATTACCAACAGACCCCTGGCAGTCTTCAAGCTGGCACTGGACAAGCAACTAAAGTCAGTTCCTGATCAGCCGGGCTGTGGCTCGTACGTTGGTTTGCGTGCAGCCAGCAGCAACAGCCTGGTTGATCAGGCGCTGATCCACCAGGAGGCCTGGTCACAGACCGGGCCGCGGGGGCGTTGACCCCCGAAACTCTCTCCAGGTAAACTCCAGGTAATCATACATAGCAGCATGTGTGTGAGAACCCAGGATAACCCAAAAAAGTCAGATAATGGGCTTGTTCCCATTACCTGACATTATATTATCCAACCTGTTGACTACGTCAGCGACATCAGCTCCAAGGAAAAACACCCTCCGTCTTACCTTCCCTGAGCTGCTTTCAGACCCTGAGCTGCTTTGGGGATTAGCGTGGACGGTTACAAAGCATGGCTTGCTTCTGCAGTGTTTTAAAAACTGAGGTTGGAGAGTTGAAGGAGGAGGTCTTGCTTCTCCAGGAGGAGATTAGGAGGCTGAAGGTCCACCTCAATGGGCCTGGGAGAGAGTGTGAGGTGGTTGGAGATGTGGGGAATGAGGCTTCTAGCAGTGAGGTGCAGTCTGTCTCTCACTGTGAGGAGGCTGTAGGTGGGGAGGTAGCAACGGCTACCAGCAGTGAGGTGCAGCCCAGCACCTGCTACAAGTGGCGAGTTGTTCACAGTAATGGGAGGCGCATCAGAGTAAGGAAAGTTAAGAGTGAAGATCTGAAGGTAGGAAATCGCTTCTCTGTTCTCCAGGATGAATGTACTTCAGTGGCCAGTGAAGGTAAGGGTACTACTGCCCCTGCTAATGAAGGTAAGCGCATTCTTGTGGTTGGTGACTCTCAGGTAAGATATGTTGACCGTGCTTTTTGTAATAGGAATAAGAAGATGAGAGATAGAGTGTGCTTCCCTGGAGCTGGTGTTGGGGACATTGTCAACAGACTGGATAATATCATGTCAGGTAATGGGAACAGGCCCATTATCTGTCTCAGTGCTGGTGGAAATGATATTGGGAAGGGTAGGAGAGAAGAGCTGCTAGATAAGTACAGGTCAGCTATAGATTTCATTAAGTCTAAGGGAGGGATCCCAATCATATGTAGCATCTTGCCTAGAAGGGGAGTAGGAAATGAATGGTTGTCTAGGGCAATTGGTGTAAATTGCTGGCTAGACAGATACTGCAAGGAACTTGCAATCCCATTCATTGACAACTGGAACAACTTTTATGGCAAACATGATATGTATGCAAGGGATGGGGTTCATCTCTCTGGGGCAGGGGTGGTAGCACTTGCAGACTCGATTGAGAAGGCCATTGGTGAAATGCCTATGATTTTAAACTGATGGAAGATAGAGGTATGGGTGTGTGTGGGAAACAAGCAGGTTGCAACACTAGGGTTGGAAACAGTAAATGTATAAAAGGCATTCAGCATGAAGTTATAAATAAAGACAATAGAACAGGTCAGCAAACAAAGGGGGACAGCAGAGGGCAGCAAGGGACTAGCTCCCTTAAGGTTTACTATACTAATAGCAGGAGTGTTAGAAATAAGATAGATGAGCTAAGATTAATTGCAAGTGCAGGAAACATAGATATTATTGCTATAACAGAGACCTGGCTCAATCTGAAAGATAGAGAGATGCCCTCTGAATGTCACATACAAGGCTATAAATTATTCCACACTGACAGGGTCAACAGGAAAGGTGGTGGAGTAGCGATGTACGTCAGAGACAATTTAAATTGTTGTGTTAGACAAGATATTAAATTAGAAGCGTCAGCCACTGAATCTGTTTGGTTACAGCTTCTCGAGGGCCGAGAAAAACTAATTTTGGGTGTGATTTACAGGGCCCCAAATCTTGATAGGGAGTGCAGTAAACTTCTATGGGACGAAATTCGTAAGGCATCTACATACGAAAATGTTGTGCTAATGGGAGATTTCAACTATAGACAGATTGACTGGAGCAATTTGACAGGAAATTTAGAGTCGGGTGACTTTCTTGATACGATCCAGGATTGTTTTTTAAAACAGTTTGTGACAGAGCCAACTAGGGGAAATAACCTCCTTGACTTGGTTCTTGCCAGTAGGGAAACACTAATTAATAATCTTGAGGTTAATGATGAGCTTGGGGAGAGTGATCACAAATCACTCAGTTTTAACATATCATGGAATTCCCCTAATAATGGCAATCAAGTCTCCGTCCCTGACTTTCGCTTGGCTGATTTCATAGGACTGAAAAATTACTTAGGTGGGCTGAACTGGAATGACCTGACTAGGGGTCAGGTAGGTGGTGATGGTTGCCGATATGATGCTTTCCAGGGCATAGTTCTAGCTGCTCAGTCAAATTATGTTCCAAATAGGGAAATCAGATCAAACAAAAATGATCCTAAATGGATGAACAATAGATTAAAATATCTGATTGGTCAAAAGAGAGGCATATATAGGCAAATCAAAAGAGGAGAGGGGCAATTAAGAAATCGATATATTCAGTTAAAGAGAGAAATAAAAAAGGGAATTAGAAAAGCAAAAAGAGATTATGAGGTTAAAGTTGCAAGAGAATCGAAGACTAACCCAAAAGGATTCTTTCAGGTATACAGAAGTAAGATCAGGGACAAGATAGGCCCACTCAAAAGTTCCTCGGGTCAGCTCACTGACAGTGATAAGGAAATGTGTAGAATTTTTAACACATACTTCCTCTCAGTTTTTACACAGGAGGATACCAGCGACATTCCAGTAATGATAAATTATGTAGAACAGGACGATAATAAACTGTGCACTATTAGGGTCACAAGTGACATGGTCCTTAGGCAAATAGATAAATTAAAACCTAACAAATCCCCAGGCCCTGATGAACTGTATGCAAGGGTTCTAAAGGAATGTAAAGAGGAGCTTAGCACACCTTTGGCTAATCTTTTCAACATATCACTACAAACTGGCATGGTGCCAGATAAGTGGAAAATGGCAAATGTGATACCTATTTTCAAAACAGGTGACAGGTCCTTAGCTTCGAACTATAGACCAATAAGCCTAACCTCCATAGTGGGAAAATTTATGGAATCAATAATTGCCGAGGCAGTTCGTAGCCACCTTGAAAAGCATAAATTAATCAACGAATCTCAGCATGGTTTTACAAAGGGGCGTTCCTGCCTTACGAATTTATTAACTTTTTTCACTAAGGTATTTGAGGAGGTAGATCATGGTAATGAATATGATATTGTGTATATGGACTTCAGTAAGGCTTTTGACAGGGTCCCACATCAGAGACTATTGAGGAAAATTAAAGCACATGGAATAGGAGGAGAAATTTTTTCCTGGATAGAGGCATGGTTGACAAATAGGCAGCAGAGAGTTTGCATAAATGGGGAGAAATCAGAGTGGGGAAGCGTCACGAGCGGTGTTCCACAGGGGTCAGTGTTGGGCCCCCTGCTGTTCACAATCTACATAAACGACATAGATGAGGGCATAAAGAGCGACATCGGCAAGTTTGCCGATGACACCAAAATAGGCCGTCGAATTCATTCTGACGAGGACATTCGAGCACTCCAGGAAGATTTGAATAGACTGATGCAGTGGTCGGAGAAGTGGCAGATGCAGTTTAATATAGACAAATGCAAAGTTCTAAATGTTGGACAGGACAATAACCATGCCACATATAAACTAAATAATGTAGATCTTAATATTACGGATTGCGAAAAAGATTTAGGAGTTCTGGTTAGCAGTAATCTGAAACCAAGACAACAGTGCATAAGTGTTCGCAATAAAGCTAATAGAATCCTTGGCTTCATATCAAGAAGCATAAATAATAGGAGTCCTCAGGTTGTTCTTCAACTCTATACATCCTTGGTTAGGCCTCATTTAGATTATGCTGCACAGTTTTGGTCACCGTATTACAGAATGGATATAAATTCTCTGGAAAATGTACAAAGGAGGATGACAAAGATGATCCCATGTATCAGAAACCTTCCCTATGAGGATAGACTAAGGGCCCTGAAACTGCACTCTCTAGAAAGACGTAGAATTAGGGGGGATATGATTGAGGTTTATAAGTGGAAGACAGGAATAAATAAAGGGGATGTAAATAGTGTGCTGAAAATATCTAGCCTAGACAGGACTCGCAGCAATGGTTTTAAGTTGGAAAAATTCAGATTCAGGAGGGATATAGGAAAGTACTGGTTTGGTAATAGAGTTGTGGATGAGTGGAACAAACTCCCAAGTACCGTTATAGAGGCCAGAACGTTGTGTAGCTTTAAAAATAGGTTGGATAAATACATGAGTAGATGTGGGTGGGTGTGAGTTAGACCTGATAGCTTGTGCTAACAGGTCGGTTGCCGTGTTCCTCCCTTAAGTCAATGTGACCTGACCTGACTAGGTTGGGTGCATTGGCTTAGGCCGGTAGGGACTTGGACCTGCCTCGCATGGGCCAGTAGGCCTTCTGCAGTGTTCCTTCGTTCTTATGTTCTTCTTATGTTCTTATGATCTGTGTTATAGAAAGCGCGGTCCATATATCTTACCTGCGAGTCACCGACCACAAGGATTTTATTTTCTTTTTAGCAGAGGAGTTGGTGTTACCTTTAATCTTACTGAACACTGAAGTTCTGGAGAACAGCAAAGCGATTTCCTACATTCGAAACTTCTCTTATAACCTTTTCTATTTTGATGTTACTTCCTTTACTGGAAACCACTTCCCACACTTGTAATGGCTGCCAATTTGGTCCTCACTGCTGGTAACCTGTTTCCCTTCACTAAGCCAAATCACAACACATTCATTGCTATACTTATCCTAGCGAATTTTCAACATCTTATTTTCTCTTTGAGAAGTATAGCCTCCTCCTTCAACACCTTGACCTCAGAATCTAAAACACAACAGAAGCAATACACTACACCCCACACTAATCTCCTAAAATGGCTCAGGACATGTATGACCATTTGTGACCACCGACCCCAGCATAAATCATTTGAGGAAGTTGATCATAAGAACATAAGAAAGAAGGAACACTGCAACAGGCCTACTGACCCATGCAGAGCAGGTTCATGTCCCCCCGGATTAGACCAATGACCCCCCCCCCGGATTAGCCCAATGACCCACCCAGTCTGGTCATCTCCACTGCACCAGACCCAGCAGCACAAGCTAGTCAGGTCCAACTCACACCCACCCACACCCACTCATGTATTTATCTAACCTATTTTTAAAACTACACAATGTTTTAGCCTCAATAACTGTACTCGGGAGTTTGTTCCACTCATCCACAACTCTATTGCCAAACCAGTGCTTTCCTATATCCTTCCTGAATCTGAATTTTTCCAACTTAAAACCATTGCTGCGAGTCCTGTCATGGCTGGAAATTTTCAGCACCTTGTTTACATCCACTTTATTTATTCCTGTTTTCATTTATACACCTCGATCACATCCCCACTAATTCTACGCCTTTTGAGAGTGTGCAGATTCAGGGCACTCAGTCTTTCCTCATAGGGAAGATTTCTGATACATGGGATCATCTTTGTCATCCTCCTCTGTATGTTTTCCAGAGCATTTATATTCATTCTGTAATACGGTGACCAGAACTGAGCAGCATACTCTAAATGAGGCCTAACCAAGGATATATAGAGTTGAAGAACAACCTGAGGACTTCTATTATTTATACTTCTAGATATGAAGCCAAGAATTCTGTTAGCTTTATTGTGAACACTAATGTACTGTTGTCTTGGTTTTAGATTTTCTAACCAGAACTCCTAAATCCTTTTCGCAATCAGTAGTATTAAGATCAACATTATTTAGTTTATATGTGGCATGGTTATTTAACTGTCCAACATTTAGAACTTTGCATTTGTCAATATTAAACTGCATCTGCCACTTCTCCGACCATTGCATCAGTCTATTCAAATCATCCTGGAGTGCTCTAGTGTCCTCATTAGAATGAATTGGACGGCCTATTTTGGTGTCATCAGCAAATTTGCTTATGTCGCTATTTATTCCCTCATCTATGTCGTTTATGTAAATTGTGAACAACAACGGGCCCAACACTGACCCCTGAGGAACACCGCTTGTGACGTGCCCCTATTCTGATTTCTCCCCATTAATGCAAACTCTCTGCTGTCTATTTGTCAGCCATGCCTCTACCCTTGAAAAAATTTCTCCTATTCCGTGTGCCTTAAGTTTCCTCAATAGCCTCTGGTGTGGAACTCTATCGAAAGCCTTACTGAAGTCCATACACACAATATCATATTCATTACCATGATCTACCTCCTCAAACACCTTAGTGAAAAAAGTTAGTAAATTCGTAAGACAGGAACGCCCCTTTGTAAAACCGTGTTGAGATTCATTAATCAATCTGTGCCTGTCAAGATGGCTACGAATTGCTTCGGCAATTATTGATTCTATAAATTTTCCCACTATGGAGGTAAGGCTTATTGGTCTATAGTTCGAAGCCAAGGATATATAAAGAACATATAATTTACTCGGATTTTAGTGAGGCTTTTGATACAGTACCAAATAAAAGACTGTTAGAGAAAGTGACACTATTATAATGAAAACCAAGTGCTCAACCCACAAGGGTCATGCAGCACTGCAGGGCAGGGTTTGTTTTCTTGATATGAGGCTGTTGAGGGTAGAAAGGATAACAGAGGTAGAGTTAGAAAGGGCTGTGAAGAGTATTAAAGTAAATACTATCCAAGTTTGTGTAATAAATCTGTTGCTGTCAGAAAGTCAAAAAGGGAGTCTCCATCAAAGGTGGGGCTGTCAGCTAGGAGGGAAGATAAAGTAAGGGTATTAGAGCGGTGACGACATCGGAGGTAAATTCTACATGCTCGCTGACAGACAGGACAGTCCAATAGAATATGGCAAACTGAAATTGGAACCTGACAATTCTTACAGAGTGGAACTGGGCACCTCTCCACAAGATACCATTTAGCGAGACGCGTGTGCCTGATACGAAGATGGGAGAGAGTAGTCTCACAGCCCCAGTACTGATAATAAGGCCACAAACCAGCGTTGGTGCCAATGATAGTGATGGTATACCTGGAGTATACCTGGAGAGGGTTTCGGGGGTCAACGCACCCCGCGGCCCGGTCTGATTCCAGGCCTCGTGGTGGATCAGGGCCTGATCAACCAGGATGTTACTGCTGGCCACACGCCAACTGACGTATGAACCACATCCCGTCTGGTCTGGTATTGACTTTAGGTGCCTGTTCGGTGCCTTCTTGAAGATAACCAGAGGTCTATTGGTAATTTCCCTGCATGCCGGGAGGTAGTTGAACAGTCTTGGGCCCCTGATACTTTTTGTGTCGTCTCTCAGTGTACTCGTGGCGCCCCTGCTATTCATTGAGGTAATGTTGCATCGTCTGCTGAGTCTTTTGCTTTCATAGGGAGTGATTTTCATGTGCAAGTTTGGTACTAATCCCTCTAGGATTTTCCATGTATATATTATCATGCATCTCTCTTGCCTGCATTCCAGGGAATACAAATCAAGGGACTTCAACTGTTCCGTGCAGCTGAGTTTGCCTGCTCATTGCCCTGAACATCTACATGACCAGGGACCCAGAAGATTTTTTTGTTTCCTTTAGAATTGCGGAGCAACAAAACTTGAATGCAAAGAACTAGAGGATGAGGTGAATAAAGTGTTTTGATAGCCTACAAAACACTAAAGGAATCTGAAGCTACTAAAAATGCAATGGCAACTGCATACAGCTCAGCTGTAAAAATGCTGGCTAAGTCTAATGAACGACCATGCACAGCGCTGCCCTGGAACTCTGTTGCAAAATTTTGAGCCTGTGTAAACTGCGATGGTACGAGAATCAGATTGGAAGTGGTTAAGAAAAGGAAGGGAGAAGCAACTGTAGGTATTTGAGCTTTCGCGCAAGGCAGTGGGGAAGAGCAAACTTTAAATGTCAGAACCTCACATGGGGCAAGAGAAAAGGTAGATACCAGATGTACATAAAAGAGGGCAATTGAAGAGATGCCAAGCTTGAATATGAAGTGAAAAGGTTTGAAATAAACAAAAGTGGTCCGTTACCATTCTGTATGTAGAAGGATCATGAAGGTCATGAGAGTGCACAAAATATTGGAGGCAATGGCCGTCAGGCTGATCTTGCAAAAACGGAACATTCTCATCTGTATATAGACTCTCGACTGGGGAGGAGCAAAAAGAACTTAGAGATAAACATAATCCCTGATGATGAATGGGATCAAGTTTAGAAAGAACTGTGGGAGAGGCCACAGAATATATCTGATTGCCATAATCTACTTTTGATATGATTAGGGTAGAAAGAAGCTGAAGGAGAGTTCGTCCATCCGCCCCACAAGATGAGTGAGGGTTTTCAGGATGTTTAGCCGGCAATTGCAAGTTGCATTCAAGGAGATAATGTGAGGTTTCCAGGACAGCCGGTGATCAAACAGAAGGCTGAGAAATCTGACCGTATCATGTTCAGGGATACAGGAAAAGTACAACGGCGTATCAGACAGCAGAAAATCTGGTAAAAGTAATTGGTGCATTTTAGCACCAGAAAATTTAAACCCATGAGTAGTGGCCCACTGGGAATCATGATCGACAACATTCTGGAGTGAGGCTGCTACTAGGAGGCAGTCATCGCCTACACATGCTATAGCAAAGTCCTCAACATAAAGTGAAGACCAAATATTAGATGGGAGATCAGAGGCCAGATCATTTATAGCTAGTAGAAAAAGACTGGTGATAAGGATACATCCTTGAGGAACACCCTCAGTTTGGGTATAGTCCCGGAAAAGCAAATTATTAACCCAAACATGGAAATGTCTCTCAGACATGAAGTTTTAAAGGAAAAGTGGCAGACTGCCCCAGAGGCCTGAGGAATAAGCTTGGGGCCAAGATGTTATATCTCCATGTAGTGTCATATGCCTTTTCAAGACCAAAAAAGACTGCGATAACTGAGTGGTTACTAGCATTACTAGGCATTACAAACATTAGGTATCTAAGTGTAGTAAAAATTCAATAGTAGAACTTGTTTTACGAAAGTCAAAATTAATGAGTGGAAAGACTATTGTGTGTGTCTCTAAATACCACAATAAACATCTATTTACTAGACGTTCCATCAACTTTCAAACTGCACTGGTAAGAGCAATGGGATGATAGTGAGAGGCATCATGGCCCGAAGGCAGAACAACGGCAGTTTTTCACAGATCGGGAAGGACCCTTTGTGACCAAACAGGATTAAAATGATGTAAGAGGACCACAAGGGTTGACAGATGTAAATGCTGAAGCATATGTGTATAAATGCCACCAGGTCCAGCTGCTGACGATCGGCAAGTGGAAATGTTGTCTCTAGCTCTAGAAGCATAAAAGGCACATTATAAGATTCTTCCCTGCTAGAAGAAATGTCTAAAGGCATTAACTCTCCAGCAGCCTTGGAGGAAAGAAATGAGGGGCACTGATGGAGCCACTAAGAAATATGGACAAAATGATTTCCAATTTCTGTGGCAACTTCAAGAGGGCTTGGAGTGCTGACACCAGCAACCCTACTAAGAACAGGAGCTGGGTTTGGAGAGTATTCGCCATTCATTTTCTATGCTTTTTTCCAAGCTGCACTCATAGAGGAAGACCAAGTAAAGGTAAAAACATAATCCTACCAACAAGTGCATTTAGCTTCATGGATAACACGTCGGGTAACTTCTCTCGCCCACTTAAAATCAAGTAGTTGCTCTGTGGTCCTACTGTAATGACATCAGCCCCAAGCAACATGTTTCAAACGTTCTGCATGAGCACAAGTAGGAGACCACCATGGCACTCATTTTTGAGGATTATATCCAAGGCTGTGATTAAAACCGTGGACAAAAATAGTTATAATAACTCAGCAGTTGAGGACAGTTTGAGGTGAATGAAGGGCCCAGTTCGCCTGTTCAAACTGCCAACACTGGCTGCGAGAAGGTTGAAAATACGAATACGTATGAGAATTAGGGAGAATTAGGGAATTAGGGAGCACTGACCAGATAAAGGTGAGTACAGTTGAGGAGCAAATTGAGAGATCTATGTGAGAAAGAGTTTGAATGTGAGGGTTGAAGTGGGTGGGAATAACTTTTTAAAATATGGAGGGGAAGAGAAGTAAGAAAAGCCTCTAATTGATCGCCACAAGAGTCACAGTGGGACCCTTTCCAGAGGAAATGATGAGCACTAAAATGTAATAAGAACAGAGGAGGATGTAGGGAAAAAATCAGAGATGCCATATTAGGAATAGATAATTGCCGAGAAGGAGAAAGATCTAAAGAGCAGACTGCATACCACTTGTCCATGGAGATGGTATACCATGGCACACGAGAAGTGCACTTTTGTTAAAAAGTCCCATCAGGAAAAGGATCCTATGAACCTATTAAGATATAGCCCAGGAAGGAACAGAAAACAGCAGATCACAATTTTGGTTCTTGCAGACACAAACAGGGAAAACAGGGAGAGCAACATCTGAGGCTCTCCCTAATTACCCCTCTTGTCTCAGGTATTTCACTGTAAATAGGCCATAATTGGTTAACAGAGCATAATAGTAACATTTTGCAGTTTTCTATGGACGAGAATGGTCAGTAAAGTCAACATGCAGAGACACTGGGAAACTAATAAGGAGTGAAGTATTGGGATGACGTGAAGAAAGGCGGTGTGATGAAGGGCACTGGAAGTGAGAATGTGAAGTGGCACGGGGTGGACCAGTGTCCACCATAGGTGTTGTTTCCTTGATAATCAAGGAGCTGGCTGCAATAGTTTCAGATGAGAGAGGAGGAGGAGGAGGAGGAGGAGGAGAGACTTAGTCTGGGTAAAAAGTGGAGACACACCAAAGATGGGGTAGAGGTGTCTTGACTTGAAGAAAGTTCCGGAGGGACAGGTGAGGGACCAACTGTACTTCGGGGGTGGATAAACCTCCACAACAGTATTAGATACATCTTGAGGCAGGTAAAGGCCTAGACTCAGAGACAAGGAAAGAATAATGTTTGGGAATGGCATAAGCCAGTAGGTCTGTTGCAGTGTTCCTTCTTTCTTATGTTTTTTCTTTCTTATGAGGTTTGGGGGTGAAGGAGATTTGGATGTAAGTGAAGGTTTAGACTTTGGTGAAGGGATATGTGGCATTGATTTAGTTAGGAGGGGGTGCATAGACGTTGAAACATATGATTGGGAAGATGATGAAGTAGGGACAGTAAAAGATGATAAGGTTGGAACCTCAAACCTCAGGACCACAGAAGGGTTGGATACAGAGTTGACTGCTGAAGCAAGGGACACAGAGGCAATTGTAGAAGCAGGTACCACCAAGATCTGGGGCTGTCTAGTGACCCTAGAATAAGATAGCTCTGGGAGTCTCCCTTGGAGGCACAGATGGGAAACTGCTATGGCATAAGAGAAACCCTCTTTCTCTTTAAGACAACAGATCTGCATTTCTCTTAAGAAAATCGGGAAATGGCAAGAATAGGAAGGGTGTGCCTCCTTGTAGTTAAAACAAGAGGTAGGGTGGCTGTAGGATGGGCTGCTATGGTCAGCTGCACCAGAGAGCATTCTGCCACTGACCTACAATATTTTGCTGGATGACTGAATGTTGCGGCCCCTGCCAAACTAGCGGTTAAATAGTTAACCTGCCGGCCGGCAGTACCACTGGGTGCGTCATCAAACCCAATGTGGGGGCTGCTGAGCCGGCCTTAGAGCAGTAAGAGCCTGAGTGCCTCACGGTACACACCTAAGCAGTAGGTACCTGACCACCGAAGGGTACACGTCTACTGGCTTTAGTAACAGTATGTACCAGAGCGCCTCGCTGTACACACCTAAGCAGTAGGTACCTGACCACCGAAGGGTACACGTCTACTGGCTTTAGAAATATTATGTACCTGAGCGCCTCGCTGTACACACCTAAGCAGTAGGTACCTGACCACCGAAGGGTACACGTCTACTGGCTTTAGAAATATTATGTACCTGAGCGCCTCGCTGTACACACCTAAGCAGTAGGTACCTGACCACCGAAGGGTACACGTCTACTGGCTTCAACATTAAGTACCTGAACTCCTCAGGGTACACGTCTATGCAGTAGGTACCTGACCACCGAATCGTACCTATCTACTGGCGTTAGAAGAACCGCTCACCGCAGCTCACTGAGTCTGTTGGCCTCAGTTACTTGACGGCCGCATTCAGTGAGCTTGCAGCATGGTGTTCGGCTAGCGGTGTGTCAACCGCCTTTGGAGAGGATTTACTGGACTACCGGTGATGTCTGTGGACTCACCGTCTACGTTGATCAACTGTGGGCCGGAGTCGTCAGATGCTGTTTAGTGGGACATTACATGAAGAAAAGGTTGGAGTGTTACACTGAACTGGGCCAGGACCGTAGTGTGACACTGAGGGACGTACGATGGAGTGGAACACTGAGATATGCACAGGACCGTAGTGGAACACTGAGATGAAAAGGGTGTCGTGGGACACTGAAGATGGCCTGGTTGTAGTGTACACTGAACAGTGTCGTGTGACTGACTTCGTGTCGTGAGAGGCAGTTGATTGTAATTTATTATTATAAAAATGTTATTTATAATTTATTGTTTTAGCATAGAGATATATATATATATAGTGACAGTAGTGTCAAGAGTTGTACCCTGTGTAGGGTTATTAATTATATTTTAGTAAAATGCTGATTATAATTTATTATAGTAACATGTACATATTATTATTATATCATAGTTCAAATACCTCTAGACCAAAGATAGTTGATTAAAGATTAATTTATTAATGTGTGTATTTATGTATCCCGAACTCTTTATTACAAAAGAAGTAAATCTTAATACCATCGTCTTTTAAAAATTACTTTTTTTGTAATATATGGGGGCCTGTCCGGGAGGATAATGATTATCTAGAATGATTTCTGGACGATCATATCCGGGATGACGGTTCGGGATACATATTACATTGATCTTTGTGTGTCGGTCCTTTTGTGGTGGGGGTGTTGCGGCCCCTGCCAAACTAGCGGTTAAATAGTTAACCTGCCGGCCGGCAGTACCACTGGGTGCGTCATCAAACCCAATGTGGGGGCTGCTGAGCCGGCCTTAGAGCAGTAAGAGCCTGAGTGCCTCACGGTACACACCTAAGCAGTAGGTACCTGACCACCGAAGGGTACACGTCTACTGGCTTTAGTAACAGTATGTACCAGAGCGCCTCGCTGTACACACCTAAGCAGTAGGTACCTGACCACCGAAGGGTACACGTCTACTGGCTTTAGAAATATTATGTACCTGAGCGCCTCGCTGTACACACCTAAGCAGTAGGTACCTGACCACCGAAGGGTACACGTCTACTGGCTTTAGAAATATTATGTACCTGAGCGCCTCGCTGTACACACCTAAGCAGTAGGTACCTGACCACCGAAGGGTACACGTCTACTGGCTTCAACATTAAGTACCTGAACTCCTCAGGGTACACGTCTATGCAGTAGGTACCTGACCACCGAATCGTACCTATCTACTGGCGTTAGAAGAACCGCTCACCGCAGCTCACTGAGTCTGTTGGCCTCAGTTACTTGACGGCCGCATTCAGTGAGCTTGCAGCATGGTGTTCGGCTAGCGGTGTGTCAACCGCCTTTGGAGAGGATTTACTGGACTACCGGTGATGTCTGTGGACTCACCGTCTACGTTGATCAACTGTGGGCCGGAGTCGTCAGATGCTGTTTAGTGGGACATTACATGAAGAAAAGGTTGGAGTGTTACACTGAACTGGGCCAGGACCGTAGTGTGACACTGAGGGACGTACGATGGAGTGGAACACTGAGATATGCACAGGACCGTAGTGGAACACTGAGATGAAAAGGGTGTCGTGGGACACTGAAGATGGCCTGGTTGTAGTGTACACTGAACAGTGTCGTGTGACTGACTTCGTGTCGTGAGAGGCAGTTGATTGTAATTTATTATTATAAAAATGTTATTTATAATTTATTGTTTTAGCATAGAGATATATATATATATAGTGACAGTAGTGTCAAGAGTTGTACCCTGTGTAGGGTTATTAATTATATTTTAGTAAAATGCTGATTATAATTTATTATAGTAACATGTACATATTATTATTATATCATAGTTCAAATACCTCTAGACCAAAGATAGTTGATTAAAGATTAATTTATTAATGTGTGTATTTATGTATCCCGAACTCTTTATTACAAAAGAAGTAAATCTTAATACCATCGTCTTTTAAAAATTACTTTTTTTGTAATACTGAAGTGCCAGCATTTTCTACATTATTGCAGTGTAGGGATCAGCTCCCATACTTGCAAACATTTTCCGGCTATGTAAACAGATGGCAGAAGTTCATGGCTGTCAAAAGTTAACCTTGCTATATTGCAAGGACAGTACCTTCACTCACAGGCAAGGAGTGTCAACATGAGTTGCTCCAGAATGTCTTAATAACACACGAAAACATTGCACTGTACAGCCGTGTATGGGAGGATAATAGATCCACAGGAAGAATTAAGGGAGATGTTTTTGCGAATCATAACTGGTGTGTTGTCAGTAATGCCAAGAAGTGAAAGATTATGTGCCTGCTCTGCATTTTGTTCTGTGGCAATGCTTGTGCAACTCTTAAAAATATGGAAGGAAATGTTCTGCCCAACACAGTGAAGGAGTGCCTTGCTGATGCTGTGGTCGGAAAGATAGTAGTAGAATTTGGTTGGAGCAAAGAGAATTTTGTCCAAGAAGGACTTTGAAACATCGAGTATAAGGGGAGGAATTGCTTAGATGGACGTTCTTTAGAAGAGTGAGAGGAAACTGAAGTACAATCATCAGTAAACAGGCTGAGGTCGTTGGGACAGGTCAGAGGTGGTCTGTCCTGAGTTGTGTGTACTATCCGAAAATCGATGTACTGTATGTAGAGAATCCAAGATCATAGTCAAATCCACAAGGTTAGATGTGTCTTAAGGGTTAGTCAGAACTGTGGAACCTGAGGAGGCCAGGGTCTGTAGGGGGTGCCACAAGGAAGGGTCTAGGAGGAGGCAGGTCATGGGAATGCATCTCCATGCAAAGTTTCTCCTATGGCATGGAACCTGTGCCCTACCTTTCCCTTCATTCCAGTTAACCAGTAATCCAGGATAGCAACCTCACATTCACCGAACCATCTTGGTGGACAAATGAGAGGGTTGCCGGAAACCCATTTCAAGGTATACCTCCTTCAGCCACCACCTCCCAGAACCAACAGGCAACCTCCAGAGATACACCCATTACCCAAAAAACACCCTAAAGCCACCCCTTGGAACCTCAGAGGGGGACTGGGACATCCGCAGATGATCCGGATTCCACAGCAAACACCACCACCAAGATCCTCAATGGAATGGGACGGGCAAAGACACCCCTTCCCCAAACTAGGAGCTAGAATTTCAGAGGAAAAGACCCCAGAGGCCGAAAGCAGTAAAGGATGGAGTGGGGAGGGATGTGGAAAGGAGGGATGGGAAGGATGGGGGAGTGCAGGGAGGAATGGGGGTAATTAGGTTCGGTAGGAGGAAGAAGACTGAAAGGGACAATTCCTCAGATCAAAAGCCTCTTCACTTCTTCAAGGAGCCTCCTTTGAAGAGGAGAGAAAATGGCAGCTCAAGGCATTGGGAGTGAAGTCTTTTCATTGATCAAGGTATGGCTGACCAACAGGAAGTAGCGTGTTTCCATAAATGGGGTGAAATCTGAGTGGGGACTAGCCACAAGTGGCGTCCCACAAGGATCAGTTTTAGGCCCATTGTTGTTCATAATATAGATTATTGACCTTGACGAGAGCTTAACAAGTAATATGAGTAAATTCGCAGACGACACAGAAATAAGCAGGATAATTGATTCAGAGAAAGATGCCATTGAACTTTAAGGGGATTTAGACAAGCTCATGTACTGGTCAGAAAAGTGGCAGATGCAGGTCAGTGTTGTAGATAAATGCAAAGTACTGAAGCTCTGAAATGTAAATAGCCATAGTCTTTATAAACTAAGTAATATAGAACTTGGCCATACAGAATGCGAAAGGGAAATGGGAGTTATTATAAGCAGCAAAAAAATTACTGGGAGTTATATCAAGAAGTATGAGCAACAGGTTTCCATTAGTTATACTACAGCTCTGCAACAGTATACATATATAACATGCATAACTTCATTACTTCTTATAACTGCATTTTTTTAATATCCAACAAAGCATGTCTACCTGGAATCTACCTGGAGTCTACCTGGAGGGTATTCCGAGGATCAACGCCCCCGCAGCCCGGTCCACGACCAGGCCTCCTGGTGGATCAGGGCCAACTACAACATAAACATCACAGCAAGTACCATGTTATAACTCGCTGAAAGTGTTTAAGAAACTTACCACTAAGGGTGTAAACATAAGTTACTGTGGTAACAAAATTCACTAAATGCATTAACATACGACACTAACAGTGTTTAACAGGAACATACATTTACAAGTAGAAAAAAAATTTAGATTATATATTACTACATATAAAATTTCTCTGTACCAACTTTTCCTTACTATATCTCACATTACCTAACCTTATATCACCTAAACTAACTTTAACTTAAATTACTTATTATAGTGTAAATTCATCTTAAACTATGTTTTTAATACTTTCACTTCCCTATTTAGGTACTTGTTATGCCAAGATTTTCGTCATATTATGTAATAACACCTAATGGTTATAATCATAACCATGATTTTTGAAGAGGTGGACGGGTAAGCCAGCGGAAGTCCTCGGTCAGATGATCTAAAGCTCCAGCTCTGGGTCATCATATGACTAAGACCCGCGTCAGGAAACACTTGTCCTATTTCCTGACAAACATTATACCTACCTTCCTACCAAGGTTTAAGTAAAAAAAAAAATCAGCTTTTACTCTCCCACGGTATTTTCCTATGTTTTTTTACCACTTCTATCATCTACATAAACACGAAACACACTTATTTTAGTTTTAGACTTGTTTTTACGCTCTGCGACACATTAAGTGCAAGAGTGTAACTCTTCTTGAGTCAATGGTTCGAATCCGACTTGCTCAAGCTAGCTTCCCAGCATATTTCATAATAGACGTGATATATTTGATCACAGTTGACGTTGTCATTGTTGAAACTGAATCTGTTGAAAACACCTTCATGTCTGTGTTTTGCTGCTCAACACCAATGTGTACGCAAGTCTGAAATTCAATTTACTACAGTTTACTGTCTTCAGTGTCTTCATATTCAGTACCTGATCATTATTTGTAATAAATTGTTAAGGGTATTTTCTAGTTTTGTCAGTTCCACTATTTGGCAGCTTAATGTGAATTTATTATAGTCTCAGTAGTTCATTTTCGTAAGATTGTTCTATCAAACTGCCACCTGGAATTACCTTTGCTATTAATGTATTTGCTACATTCTTCCACATAATATGTCAAATCATAAATACCAAGCAAGAGAATGCTTGGGGCAGGAGTTGAAAGATTTTCAAGGTAGCATTCGATTTTTGATAGCTGGTCTTTCAACTGTTGTAAATTTGTATCTGACAGTTGATATACAAGTACAGTAACTAGATTATAATCTTATTTTTTTTACGGTCAATACTTTGACATTATTTGTTGCATTAACTCTGAGCAGCTGAGTGACTGACGTACAGGCAAAAATTCCCTTCCCATTGTTGCTCAGTCTATCGGTCAAATCTAAATAGAATTTACCCAGGAATCTATATTTCATTGTCAAAGTAATCTTTTTTGTAAGTCTCTGAGAAGGCTGCAGATATTGCATTTGACTGTGAAAGGACATCCACTAATAAACGGTATTTTGTTGTTGCATGGCTCAAGCAAGACCTTGTATATTTGTAAAAAAAAAGCGATGTAACGTTTATTTCTTGGGGATTCATATAGTGTTGAGAGATAATGGCATCTTGATTACACAGGTGACTAATTGGTAGCTTAGCCTGGAATAATTAGTGTGACCCTCAGTGAGTTGCAAAGTGTCTGGAACTTGGAGCATTAATCTAACAGGGCGATGTAGAGAGGATATCATAAATAGTGATGCTGGAGTCAGTAGCAGGGTGACAGGCTGAGTAATCTTCCAATGACTCCTGAACAAAAGCTTTTGTCCTTAAGTTTGTAAGTTAGATCCACCGTGGCTATGAGACTCAACACTCGTAGAATGTTATTAATTAAATCGTTGCTAAAGGATTGAACACCTTTCAAGTTACACTTTTAATCAATGAAACTGGACATGTTCAATTACATCCTCACTAAGCAAGTTCCACCCACGGTGATGTGCTCACTTCTACATCTTCATCTTTCCACTACTCTCACCATATGTCTTTATCATAAATTGAAAATCTTGCTGAACTGGCGTAAAGTTCTTCCTCTCTTTCTACTCCAGCCCACCGCCCCCCTCACGTATAAATACTGGCTCTCCTTCCCTTCGCGCTTGTGTGTGACTAGTTAATGGTCCAAGTCTAACCGAAACGTCATCATAAGTTTCCTTTTCCTATGTTCGGGTTATGTAATATTCCTCCAGTAAAGACACCCGGGTGTTGCGCATGCCCATTATTTTACCAGTGCTGATCCTTCCTGACTTCTGACCTATGCGACTTATGTCCATCCGCACATACGACCGGAAAAAAAAAATCAGTGTTGCCGAAACAGGACTTTTTTTGGAAGAGGATGCCTGAACGAACATACATTCATAAAGAAGTTAAAACCATGCTGGGATTTCAGGCCTTTAAGAATCGAGTAACCTTGTTACTAGGAGGAAATGCTTCTGGTTTTTAGCTGAAGCCTTTCCTCATTTATCATTCCCAGAACCCACGTTGATTTAAAAACAATAATAAGCTCACCCTGCCTGTCCACTACCGAGCCTACACTAAGTCCTGGATAACACAGGCTATGTTTGAGGACTCGTCTATAAACTGTTTTATCACCAGCGTTCTACTTCTACCTGCCATGCTAACATAATTCCGACATCCGTCCATTTCGAGATCCGACCGGTCTTTCGGAACGAAACACTGACGAAAGTCGGCGAGGATCTGTACTGTATACTTGTGATCTAGAGCCCTGTCTTATTTTATTTATTCTACCTCCCACAGTCACTGGCTTGACCAATAACATACAGATTTTGCATGGCCATAATGAACCTCGAGTTACAGAAAAAATAAATTATAAATCCGTAGTCGTGATGCATATTAATTAAAAAAAATGGTTGGATAAGAGCTTTTTAGAATATTTATTTCTATTGCATTTATGGTTTAACGAGAAGCAACTTTGGCTCAAGTTCTAATAATGTGTCGTTGGAAATAAAGATTAGAATTAGCCAGCTTACAGTCGTTTTCATTTGTATATAATTCATAATGCAAATAAAACAAATTGAATTAAATAAAGCCAAATGCGGATATGTGATGAGAAAAATGTATCTTTTTTGCCAAACTGTATTAAATGATAATCTGTATGACACAAATCTAAATAATTACATGACTACGAAAACTGGGACACCAGTAAGATGGTGGTAGTGATGATGGTGGTGGTAATGATGGTGGCAGTAATGATGGTGGCAGTAATGATGGTGGCAATGATGATGGTGGCAGTAATGATGGTGGCAGTGATGATGGTGGCAGTGATGATGGTGGCAGTGATGATGGTGGCAGTGATGATGGTGGCAGTGATGATGGTGGCAGTGATGATGGTGGCAGTGATGATGGTGGCAGTGATGATGGTGGCAGTGATGATGGTGGCAGTAATGATGGTGGCAGTGATGATGGTGGCAGTGATGATGGTGGCAGTGATGATGGTGGCAGTGATGATGGTGGCAGTGATGATGGTGGCAGTGATGATGGTGGCAGTGATGATGGTGGCAGTGATGATGGTGGCAGTGATGATGGTGGCAGTGATGATGGTGGCAGTGATGATGGTGGCAGTAATGATGGTGGCAGTAATGATGGTGGCAATGATGATGGTGGCAATGATGATGGTGGCAGTGATGATGGTGGCAGTGATGATGGTGGCAGTGATGATGGTGGCAGTGATGATGGTGGCAGTGATGATGGTGGCAGTGATGATGGTGGCAGTGATGATGGTGGCAGTGATGATGGTGGCAGTGATGATGGTGGCAGTGATGATGGTGGCAGTAATGATGGTGGCAATGATGATGGTGGCAGTGATGATGGTGGCAGTGATGATGGTGGCAGTGATGATGGTGGCAGTGATGATGGTGGCAGTGATGATGGTGGCAGTGATGATGGTGGCAGTGATGGTGGCAGTAATGATGGTGGCAATGATGATGGTGGCAGTAATGATGGTAGCAATGATGATGGTGGCAGTAATGATGGTGGCAATGATGATGGCAGTGATGGTGGCAGTGATGATGGTGGCAGTGATGATGGTGGCAGTAATGATGGTGGCAGTGATGATGGTGGCAGTGATGATAGCAGTAATGACGGTGGTAATGATGATGGCAGTGATAATGGTGGTAGTGATAATGGTGGTAGTGATGATGGTGACATTAATGGTGGTGGTAGTGATGGTGGTAATGATGGTTGCAGTGATGGTGGTGGTAATGATGGTGGCAGTGATGATGGTGGTAATGATGGTGTCAGTGATGGTGGTGGTGGTAATGATGGTGGCAGTGATGATGGTGGTAATGATGGTGGCAGTGATGATGGCGTTAGTAATGATGGTGGCAGTGATGATGGCGTTAGTAATGATGGTGGTAGTGATGATGGTGACAATGATGGTGGCAGTGAAGATGGTGGCAATAATGATGGTGGTAGTGATGATGGTAACAATGGTGGTGGCAGTGATGATGGTGGTAGTAATGATGGTGGTAGTGATGATGGTGGCAGTGATGGTGGTGGTAGTGACGATGGTGGCAGTGATGATGGTGGTGGTGATGATGGTGGCAGTGATGGTGGTAGTGATGATGGTGGCAGTGATGGTGGTAGTGATGATGGTGGCAGTGATGGTGGTAGTGATGATGGTGGCAGTGATGGTGGCAGTGATGATGGTGGCAGTAAAGATTGTGGTAGCGATGATGGTAGTAATGATGGTTGCAGTGATGATTTTTGCAGTGATGATGGTAGCAGTAATGATGGTAGCAGTAATGATGGTAGCAGTAATGATGGTGGTAGTGATGGTGGCAGTAAGGATGGTGGCAGTAATGACGGTGGCAGTGATGATAGTGGCAGTGATGATGGTGGCAGTGATGATGGTGGTAGTGATGATGGTGGCAGTAAGGATGGTGGCAGTAAGGGTGGTGGCAGTAAGGATGGTGGCAGTAAGGATGGTGGCAGTAAGGATGGTGGCAGTGATGATGGTGGCAGTGATGGTGGTAGTGATGATGGTGGCAGTAAGGATGGTGGCAGTGATGGTGGCAGTAAGGATGGTGGCAGTAAGGATGGTGACAGTAATGGTGGTGGTAGTGATGGTGGCAGTAAGGATGATGGCAGTAATGATGGTGGTAGTGATGATGGTGGTAGTGATGATGGTGGCAGGGATGATGGTGGCAGTGATGGTGGTGGTAGTGATGGTGGTAATGATGGTTGCCGTGATGATGGTAGCAGTAATGATGGCGGTGATGATGATGGTGGTGGTGATGGTGGTAAGGAGGCCTGGTCACAGACCGGGCTGCGGGGGCGTTGACCCCCGAAACTCTCTCCAGGTAAGAACATAAGAACATAAGAAAGAAGGAACACTGCAACAGGCCTACTGACCCATGGGGACCAGGTCAATTCCCCCCCCCCCCCGGATTAGCCCAATGACCCACCCAGTCTGGCCACCTCCACTCAAGGATGGAGCACGGCACCAGACTCAGCAGCACAAGCTAGTAAGGTCCAACTCTCACCTACCCACACCCACTCATGTATTTATCTAACCTATTTTAAAAACTACACAACGTTTTAGCCTCAATAACTGTACTCGGGAGTTTGTTCCACTCATCCACAACTCTATTGCCAAACCAGTGCTTTCCTATATCCTTCCTGAATCTGAATTTTTCCAACTTGAAACCATTGCTGCGAGTCCTGTCTTGGCTGGAAATTTTCAGCACACTATTAACATCCCCTTTATTTATTCCTGTTTTCCATTTATACACCTCGATCATATCCCCCCCTAATTGTACGCCTTTCGAGAGAGTGCAGATTCAGGGCCCCTCAGTCTATCCTCATAGGGAAGATTTCTGATACATTGGATCATCTTTGTCATCCTCCTCTGTACGTTTCCCAGAGCATTTATATCCATTCTGTAATACGGTGACCAGAACTGAGCAGCATACTCTAAATGAGGCCTAACCAAGGATATATAGAGTTGAAGAACAACCTGAGGACTTCTATTATTTATACTTCTAGATATGAAGCCAAGAATTCTGTTAGCTTTATTGCGAACACTAATGTACTGTTGTCTTGGTTTTAGATTAATTCTAACCAGAACTCCTAAATCCTTTTCGCAATCAGTAGTATTAAGATCAACATTATTTAGTTTATATGTGGCATGGTTATTTAACTGTCCAACATTTAGAACTTTGCATTTGTCAATATTAAACTGCATCTGCCACTTCTCCGACCATTGCATCAGTCTATTCAAATCACCCTGGAGTGCTCTAGTGTCCTCATTAGAATGAATTGGACGGCCTATTTTGGTGTCATCAGCAAATTTGCTTATGTCGCTATTTATTCCCTCATCTATGTCGTTTATGTAAATTGGTAGTGATGATGGTGGCAGTAAGGATGGTGGCAGTAAGGATGGTGGCAGTAAGGATGGTGGCAGTAATGGTGGTGGTATCGATGATGATGGTAGTGGTTACAGTAGGTTGTGGAAGCTAGGGTGGTGGAGGTGGATCAAGTTGGGGCACGTTGTTTGTGATGCTAGAGGAGGCAAATTTTGGGAAACGAGTGCCCAAAAGCATAGGGGATGGGTATATGTTGCTGTAGTTAGTATTTGATTAAGATAAGATTTGTTCAGATTTTTAACCCGGGGAAGGGTTATCGACCCAGGATAATGCAAGAAAGTCAGCACGTCATCGAGGACTGTCTTATTTCTATTGGGGTCCGTCAATCTTGCCCCCCAAGATGCCACCCACACCAGTTGACTAACACCCTGGTACCTACTTACTACTAGGTGAACAGGGACAGCAGGTGTAATGAAACATAGCCAAGATTTCCGCCCATGCCGGGGACTGAACCACAGACACTCAGTTGGTAGGTAGGATCTAGTTCGTGTGTGAGGGCAAAGTGTGCACCTTCTGGTCATCACAAATGTTCTCTATGTTTTCTAATGGTTCAGCTGACATCAGTGACTTGGTTCCTTCTCCACTGAATTTTACACTGTGCCTCTATCTATCGTGTAACTGCAAAGCATATGAATTTTATGATGTACTTAGCGATGAACTAACATCATTGTTTAAAGTGGCTGATCTCGCTTGGCTGACCAACTAGGAATGTACATGAGGCTCACTACCCCAACTTTGTAATTAATGTCATTTCCTTTGCTAACTCTAATACTGTTGTCTTTCTTATTGACCCTCAGTTGCATTGTCTGTGCTCTGCATCTCTCTGGCAAAAATATACACGTTGGAGTGTCTTCTTCAAACCTGATACATTTTAGGCCTATCAGCTACACGTAGGTAAAAGGGCTACAGGTCACGTGTACACTAACATCATGAACACTATATGGATTAAAATAATCTCTCAGTAAATATACACCGGGAAATACACACTTGTCGAATTACATATGGACTCTGTACCAACCCTAGCAGTTGGGTGACGTTGAACTGCTGACTGGCCTCGGGTGTAAACATGCCAATCCTAGCAGCTTCACCACCCCAACCTACCCCCACCCCTGCCTGCTTCCTTCACCCCTCACATTCTCCCTCCACTCAGCCTCCCCCTAATCTCTCTCCCTTCACCTCTACCCCCCGGGTGCACACCCCTTCCCTGCTCTCACACGTACCGGATATACGCAGGATAACTATCCAGTGTGTTCATTGGTGGGTAGCATGTTCACTTGTTGCTATATGCCTTATGTCTGGCCTCTTGCTCTCTGTTGCAGCCCCAACTCTCGTCTGCGTGCGTGGATGCATGCATGTGTGTGTACTCACCTAGTTGTACTCACCTAGTTGAGGTTGCAGGGGTCGAGTCCAAGCTCCTGGCCCCGCCTCTTCACTGGTCGCTACTAGGTCACTCTCCCTGAACCATGAGCTTTATCGTACCTCTGCTTAAAGCTATGTATGGATCCTGCCTCCACTACATCGCTTCCCAAACTATTCCTCTTCCTGACTACTCTGTGGCTGAAGAAATACTTCCTAACATCCCTTTGATTCATCTGTGTCTTCAGCTTCCAACTGTGTCCCCGTGTTGCTGTGTCCAGTCTCTGGAACATCCTGTCTTTGTCCACCTTGTCAATTCCTCTCAGTATTTTGTAAGTCGTTATCATGTCTCCCCTATCTCTCCTGTCCTCCAGTGTCGTCAGGTTGATTTCCCTTAACCTCTCCTCATAGGACATACCTCTTAACTCTGGGACTAGTCTTGTTGCAAACCTTTGCACATTCTCTAGTTTCTTTACATGCTTACCTGGAGGTTATTCCGGGGATCAACGCCCCCGCGGCCCGGTCCATGACCAGGCCTCCCGATGGATCAGGGCCTGATCAACTAGGCTGTTACTGCTGGCTGCACGCAGTCCAACGTACGAGCCACAGCCCGGCTGATCCGGCACTGACTTTAGGTATCTGTCCAGCTCTCTCTTGAAGGCAGCCAGGGGTTTATTGGCAATTCCCCTAATGCTTGATGGGAGGCTGTTAAACAGTTTTGGGCCCCGGACACTTATGGTGTTTTCCCTTAGTGTACCAATGGCGCCCCTACTTTTTATTGGGGTCATTTTGCATCGCCTGCCCAGTCTTTTACTTTCGTAGGAAGTGATTTCTGTGTGCAGATTTGGGACCATTCCTTCCAAGATTTTCCAAGTGTAGATTATGATATATCTCTCCCTCCTGCGTTCCAACGAGTACAAGTCAAGTGCTTCCAAGCGTTCCCAGTAGTTAAGGTGCTTGACAGAACTTATACGTGCAGTAAAGGATCTCTGTACACTCTCTAGATCTGCGATTTCACCTGCTTTGAATGGAGATGTTAATGTACAGCAGTATTCCAGCCTAGAGAGAACAAGTGATTTGAAAAGGATCATCATGGGCTTGGCATCTCTCGTTTTGAAAGTTCTCATTAGGCTAGGTGTGGGTTCCAAACTGGTGCCGCATACTCTAATATGGGCCTAACGTACACGGTGTACAGGGTCCTGAACGATTCCTTATTAAGATGTCGGAATGCCGTTCTGAGGTTTGCCAGGCGCCCATATGCTGCGGCAGTTATTTAGTTGATGTGCGCTTCAGGAGATGTGCCTGGTGTTATACTCACCCCAAGATCTTTTTCCTTGAGTGATGTTTGTAGTCTCTGGCCCCTAGACTGTATTCCGTCTGCGGTCTTCTTTGCCCTTCCCCGATCTTCATGACTTTGCACTTTGTGGGGTTGAACTCCAGGAGCCAATTGCTGGACCAGGTCTGCAGCCTGTCCAGATTCCTTTGTAGTTCTGTCTGGTCTTCGATCGAATGAATTCTTCATCAACTTCACGTCATCTGCAAAAAGGGACACTTCAGAGTCTATTCCTTCCGTCATGTCGTTCACAAATACCAGAAACAGCACTGGTCCTAGGACTGACCCCTGTGGGACCCCGCTGGTCACAGGTGCCCACTCTGACACCTCGCCACGTGTTTGTGTGTGTGTGTGTGTGTACTCGCCTATTTGTACTCACCTGTTTGTGGTTGAAGGGTTCGAGACTCAGCTCCTGGCCCCGCCTCTTCACTGACCGCTAATAGGTCTCTCTCCCTGCTCCATGAGCTTTATCATACCTCGTCTTAAAACTATGTATGGTTCCTGCCTCCATTACATCACTTGCCAGACTATTCCACTTCCTGACAACTATGACTAAAGAAATACTTCCTAACATCCGTTTGACTTATCTGAGTCTTCAACTTTCGATTGTGACCCCTTCGTTCTGTGTCTCATCTCTGGAATATCAAGTCTCTGTTCACCTTACTTGGGTATGTGTGTGTGTGTACTTACCTAGTCGTGGTTGCAGGGGTGGATTCGTAGCTCTTGGCCTCGTGTGTGTACTCGCCTAATTGTAATCACCGATTGTGGTTGCAGGCGTCGATTCACAGCTCCTGACCCCGCCTCTTCACTGATCGCTACTAAGTCACTCTCCTGCTCCATGAGCTTTATCATACCTCTTCTTAAAGCTATGTATGGATCCTGCCTCCACTATCATCACTGTGTGCGTGTGTGAGAAACTTTTACGATGATTTTATATAGAAAATCATATAGAATTAGGATAACCCATTAAAGTCCAACATTGTTACTTATTGCATGAAATGCTGTGCATCCTATGAGCCTTGAACTTACTGAACTACATTGATTTAATAAAATGAAATCATATTAGAGGGATTCTTGGCTTATTGCCACAGGCGTGTGCATGAGTGCGTGTGCGTGTGCGTGAGTGTGTGCGTATGAGTGTGTGTGCATGTGTGCGCGTGCTTGTAGACACTCTGTATACACTTGAGCATGTTTTTGTGAGAATGAATGTACCTTTGTTGACAGTTATATGAACATGTTCGGAAGAGATACATATGTACTACCTTGTTATAACAAATGCTACTGAACAACACTTGTACTAAACAGATATTTGTGAACGGCATAATTATGCTGAACACATGTTTGTGAAAGATTAATATGTTAATTAATAAATATATGAGAATGGCATACATGTGATAAACACGTTTACGAATATCTACTAAACACACGTTAGTAAACGATATACATGTACTAAACAGATGTTAGTACACGTTTTCCGTTTGTAAACGGTGAACATGTACTAAACAATATAAAAAATTCGCATGTACAACAAAGTTAGTCTAACTTCTATCATACAAGTGTTGTCAGGATATTGTTGTTCTTATAATGTTACCAATTTATTGTCAAGGAATTTATGAGAGTCTAAAAACTGGGTCGAAGACTCGTTTCCTTAATCAAGTTTTTCCTGCACTTCAGAGCAGAATGGATAAAAGTCTGCGCAGTGTTCGTGTTGCATCACTGGGGCTGCAACATCACCCTTCATTCAAATTATGTGCCAAAGAGGTCAGACTCGTATAATATTTAGTTATTTTAAGTTATTTTTAAGGATTATTGCCTCAAGTATATATACAAAAGGAAAATACTTATGTTGGTGATCATACACAAATAACCCGCACATAAAAGAGAGAAGCTTACGACGACGTTTCGGTCCGACTTGGACCATTGACAAAGTCGTCGTAAGCTTCTCTCTTTTATGTGCGGGTTATTTGTGTATCGTTCCAGTCACGGTATTGTGCCTTTTTGTTATTTATTGTTGGTGATCAGTTATACAGATTAAACTTACGATTACCCATTAAAATTAATCTGGCTTAAAGAATAAAAAATGCGCAATACTGTGTTTGGAACAATACACAAATAACCGTCACATAGGAGGCGAACCTAGGACAACATTTCAGTCTGTAACCCAGTCTATTCAATCCTAATCCAACTTATTCTAATCTAATCTACTATAGGGTAGTCGCACCACTCTTAACCTAATCAAACCCAGCAGATCAAATGTTAATAGATCAAACAGGAAGTTATCTAGAAACAGTATACAGAGGCTTCTTTTCTGTTGTTTTATGAACATTATAACATGTAAACAGTTGCTGTGACATTATTCTTAACGTTGAAAAGGTGCAGAAATTAACATAGCAAATACTTCAGTAATAAGCCAGATACTGTCACAAGAACCAGGTGGTGTCACAAGAACCATGTGGTGTCACAAGAACCAGATGGTGTCACAAGTACCAGGTAGTGCCACAAGTACCAGGTAGTGTTACAAAAATCAGGTTGTGTCACAAGTAACAGGTGGTGTCACAAGAACTAAGTGGCGCCACGAGAACTAGGTGTCACAAGAACCAAGTGGTGTCACCAGAACCAAGTGGCATCTCAAGAACCAGGTGGTGTTACAAGAACCAGGTGGTGTCATAAGTACCAGGTGGTGTTACAGGAACCAGGTGGTGTCACAGGAACCAGGTTGTGTCAAGTACCAGGTAGTGTCACAAGAACCAGGTAGTGTCACAAGAACCAGGTTGTGTCACAAGAACCAGGTTGTGTCACAAGTACCAGGTGGTGTCAAGTGCCAGGTGGTGTCACAAGAACTAAGTGGTGTCTCAAGAACCAGGTGGTGTCTCAAGAACCAAGTGGTGCGCCACGTGGTGTCACGAGCACGTGGTGTGCCGCGTGATGTACCACGTCGTGTTATAAGCACCACGTGGTGTTGTGACACGTGGCAGCTTGAACGGTGAACCCGTTCAGGAAAGATCATATGATGCAAGAGTGAGGAGGTTGGGGTGGTTGTAAGGGGAGAGGGAGACTAGACGGGAAGGGGAAGGGGGGGAAGGAAAGGGAGTGGAGATCGGATGAATAGGTTGGTGAGGGTGGCATAGGAGGAAGAGGAGGATGTAAAGGTGGTGGATGGGGAAGAGAGGGAGGGGTCAGATGTGAGGGAAGTGGGGTACTATGGCGTCACTCAACTTGCTCCGGTAGACTGATTTCTTTCCTGTTTTCTCTCGTCATACCGGTCCTCTCCCTGTTTAAGGTCGGAGGAGAGAGGGAGAGAACGTGGGAATAAACGAGGAGAAAGAAGGACGGGAAGTGAAGCAAGGACTTTTTTGTAATTAAAATTATTAGATTCGCAAGAGTATGTACATAAGTGTCTTTCCACAGTATGTGAATACCCAAATAAGAGAGAGGGAAAAAAGTGGGAGTAAGGCAGGGGTGGAAGGCAGGGATAGAAGGCAGGTTTCGTGTTTTTGCTGCCGAAGCGGCTAGTTGATGGTGTACCTCTTATCCATCCTGTGGACGGCAGCACCAGAATAGATACACAAAAAGGCTGAGGAACTAGGCCCTGAAAGGATAACTGGGATGTATTTGTATATATGTGGTTTACGAAATATTATTTTTCCTGTTGCGTACAGATGCAGGATATTTGCTCCTAATTTCTGGTACGTCATTATAAATCAAAATAAACAATGACATATTACATATTGCACTTTGTAGATTTATATGCCTCATGAAGTGAACGATCAGGCACATTGTTCAAGAAAGTGATCATAACATAAACTGTGTACGTTTAGTTTGATCGTCGACTGTGTACTGTATATGTCAGACTGCCAGAAGTATGTGTGAACAAGCCTAAGCCTGGTTATTACAACATCCGTCAATGCATTCACATTGTGCGTTGCTCTGTAAATGGGTTTAAGTTCGTTTAAGTAAGTTCATTAAGGCACAAGTACACATAAGGACAATTATCATACAAAGTGTAAATTACCTAGCATAATAAAAAAAAGAGTAATTCAAAGTGGCTTATTTCCATTGGGGTCCTTGTTTACCTACCTGGAGTCTACCTGGAGGGTATTCCGGGGATCAACGCCCCCGCGGCCCAGTCCACGACCAGGCCTCCCGGTGGATCAGGGCCTGATCAACGAGGCTGTTACTGCTGGCCTCACGCAATCCAACGTACGAACCACAGCCCGGCTGATCCGGCATCGTCTTTAGGTATCTGTCCAGCTCCCTCTTGAAGACAGCCAGGGGCCTACTGGTAATGCCCCTTATTGCTGGTGGGAGGCTGTTGAACAGTTTTGGGCCCCGGACACTTATTAGGTACCAGTCCCTCCAGAATCTTCCAGGTGTAGATTATGATACAACTCCCTCGCCTGCGCTCCAGTGAGTACAAGTCAAGTGCTTCCAGGCGTTCCCAGTAGTTAAGGTGTTTGATGGAACTTATACGTGCAGTAAAGGTTCTCTGTACAGTCTCGAGATCTGCAGTTTCACCTGCCTTGAATGGGGATGTTAATGTCGTGGGGGTTCGGAAGGAGATAAGATGGATAAGGTAAACTCACTTGTTGGATGGTAACGATATATATTGAGTCTGACCTCGGACACGCAGAAGGGAACCAACTACTCCACTAAGGGAGGTTACAGTAGCTGGTTAAACGAGGAGGACACGTCGTAACTGCTTCTCTTTAAACAAGCTAGACCTGATGATATTAACTTGTGCACCAGAGTCCATGAACACATGAACGGGCGCATTATGGATAGAAGCTTGTACTAAAGGACCTATCGTTTCGTTTGGAGTTATGTGAAAACAGAAGGGTGGGTTGTTATCGGAGAAGGCATTTTCTACTTCATCCCCAAATTCCTCTATGTCAGAGATGTGTGAAGCAGTATCAACAGCGAGGTTGTCATTCTCAAGACTGGCTAAGGCTTCATAGGATTTTTGAACTGGGATGGTGTACTAATTATCACCTACTGTCACGACTGGACGAGTAGACTGTGGTGCTCGGATTCCCCCGAATTGGAAGAATGAGCCTGGTTCTGGTTAGTCTGAGAACCACGACGTCTGTTTCCTCTCCTGGTTTTGCGGTTGGAACGGCCACGGAAAGATCTAGAGTACTGAAGGTTGTAGAAAGCATTGCACTCAGATGTGTCATGTCCATGTATTCTATAATAAGTACAGTAGGGAAGATCTGACTGGTACTCATCATCAGTACGACGCCTCTTAGGGTGACTATCAGGACAATTAATTGCAATATGACCACGGAAACCACAATTGTAGCAAGTTCTTTGACTATAGGTACTATACATGCTACGAGTGCTACAGGAATGATAACTCTTAACACTAGCTTTGGATGATGATCGCGAGTGATTTAGATTGGGAGTTTTGGTAGTAGCACAAAATAGAGGAAGTACAGGAGTAGACAAAGTGGTTGGCGTAGACTTTCGATAAGGGAAGGTTCCATCGGGACACAAATTATGTACATGGATGAGAGCTACAAGCGGTCCCATTGTAGCATTTAGAGGACTAGAATTACACACATACACTGATGTCAGTGGCATTAGCTGTTTGATAACTCCGAATGCTGCTAATTTAGCAAACCCTTCAAGAGCTGGTTTATCATTATCTTTAAGGTACCTAGAACTTTGACCTGCTTTAACGAATGAGGACATTAGGTTATTCAGACGAAGGGCAAACTCATCTGATGACTCCTCTGGCCTCGGAGCTGTACACACTAATTCTTTAAGAACGACAAAAGGATCGGTTTCTCGCACCGGTTCAAGATAGTTACGGATTAACTGTTCATAATCTTGCCACCTGGTTAGATCTTGAAAGTCCTTCATACGAATCAAGTTGAACACATGTGAGGCGGCTGGAGAACGAGCTAGACTCTCCTTTCCGATACTAATTAAACAACTCTCAGATGGAGGACCATCTACTGAGGCATTAGCTCTAGCTCGAACAGCGGTAAACTAACCTTCTAGGTTGTCTGGGTTACCATTGAACAATGGCATAGCATCATAAGGATCACGACTAAAATTGCGTAGGCTAGAAGTCTGAGTATGTCTATTGTTTGATAAGGAATTACTCGAATTTTGGACTGATGCATTAATGGTTGTACTAGCAGAATGTGCTGAGGCATCGCTTGAGAAGACTTGAGACATGTTTGCAAAATGTAAAACAAGAATTTAGAGAAATAAACGGAAAATGTAACTGAGGAACACACGACACAGTGAACTTAAATGGGAAGAAAATGCTTAACTATTCTGCATTAGTAAATAAAAATTGACAGGTCACACTGTAAGCAAGGAAACTCACACAAGAAAATACTCAACTGAATAAACAACACTTTGAAAATCAAGAGAATTTGTACTTTACTCAAATCTAATTTGCTCAACTTTACTCTAAAATTGAATGAATGGCACAGTGAGTTGTCTTTACTCTCAATGCAATAGGGAAATTCAACAATAAAATGATGAATCAACCAAAAAATGCTAAAATGGACTCAATAAAGCTTGTGCAAAATTAAGAAAAACTGGGAAACAATTCACTAAAAATAAAATAAAATGGCACAGAGAATAAAATATTATGCACAGAACAGAGCATATGAAACTGCACTGAAATAAACTGTAGCAATACTGCAAATAACAATTGCTAATCAAAAGTACTGCACACACTACATAAAATTTCTGAAAGAAAATTTTTAATGACAACACAATGTTTGCACAAGAATTATTGCAAAGTGAGTCAATGTGCAATAATAAAAAAAATTACACACACAAGAAAATACAGTTTACAAGAATAGAAAATATATCATCAAGGAATGAACTGAGTGAACACTTTAACTCTTAATTGCAGCTTAAGCAACACTTACTGAACAAACAATGATTTGCTTTAAAACAAGAACTTAAAAAATTGCACTAAAAGTGAATTTGTTCAATGAAATATGAAAAATAATAGGTGCAAAAACACAGAACAATAGGTTTGAACACTTACAGTGATGCAGAACACAACACATCAATATAAATACAATACTAGAATTTTCTTGTGATGAATGGTTTGAAAAACCGACAAGTTGAAGATTAAGACACTTATGCAGGAGAGGAGGAGTGTGAGGTAATCAGTCCCTCAGCCTGGAGTCGATGTGTTCAGTCCATCAATCTTGTAGAATGTACAGCATAGGGCCGTAGACGTGGCTTATATACTGTAGTATATAAGCCACGTCTACGGCCCTATGCTGTACATTCTACAAGATTGATGGACTGAACACATCGACTCCAGGCTGAGGGACTGATTACCTCACACTCCTCCTCTCCTTACACCTTCCTCTTTGTATTGGACTGATGAAGCCACTGTGTGGCGAAACGTTTCCTGAATAAAGATTCCCATATGCTGCATAAGTGTCTTAATCTTCAACTAGAATTTTCTTGCTATGAAACTTGATGTGTGAAAAATTTGGAAAAATAATTTTCTTGCTTGCACAAAACAATGGCACTATTGTCTGTGGAGATAAGACAAATTAGACACTGGCTAAATGAAAAGAATTAACACAAAAATGTTCAACACAGAAAAATATAATAGCAAAAGAATGAAAACAAAAACAGGAATACACAAATACTGGGAGGAAAAATATAACAGACAACACTGAGGTGTGATGCAGAACACAAGGTAATAAATTACTGAATTACTTCACTGGAATACCGAGAACACAAGGTGATTCTGAAGTGTAAACACAAGTTCTATACTGCTCATATGTGTTGCACACAACAAGGAAAAAACACTAAGGTACTTACTTCAAGTATAAAAAAAAGAAGCACAACACAACAGACATGAAATTATGCACGAAAATTAATACTGAATTAAGAAGAGGAAAAAATATTGCAAACAGTATATAATAAACACTGAGTCTAATCGAAAGTTACTGAATGTCACTAAGAAAAAAAAATCACTGGAACACAAAAAAAGAAATGTCTCAACACTCGCAAATGTCTCTATGAAAAATATTATCGCTGTAGCGGAGTTGTTGACTGAAGTGGGGTGGAGGATGGTGGTGAAGTGTAGAGGAGACTGGTGGCTGACTGCATTCGCTGCTCCTCTGCACACGTGATCATAGAATTGCACTTAAATCGATGATGGACTCACACAGGAGGCTTTTAACAATGGCACCACTGATGAAAGAACACACTCTAGCTCTTGACCCCCTATGTTGTCCTTAAAATATGGTGCTAGAACCCGTAGTAAGGGTACAAAACAGTGGTAGTGGGTGGGTGGCTGAGGCAGCTGAGGCAGCGGTGGTGAGACCGAGTGGTAACTGGGCCTATGGGATGAACGGCATAAGCCTCACTGGGGACTCCCTCACTAGGCGCGAAAACACTAAGCCAGGGTGGCTTAAAACAAACCCACAAAATACCACAACACCACAGGGATGAAAAAGCACTCAGAATGGCTTGGAGCTTGAAGCACAAAGCGATGAAGACTGTACCCACGTGGTTTGCTTGAGTACTGGGTTAAGACACTTGGGTTAGTCACCTGGGTTATTTGCTGGATGGCTTTGCTTAACCCTTCACACAGAATGGCTCGATAACTTCTAACGATGAGCACAGCAGGGATGGAAAGCTGGCTTGGCAGGCAAAGGCTGGATGATGTAAGGCTAGGCTGACTGACTCCCTCACCACAGACTGGCTGCTGGCTTATTTTGCAAATTCGGGTCAACCCCTCGGGAGTGATGCAAATAAGCAGATAAACACTAATACAGAGACTGACCAGTGAATAATGTAGAGAGCTGGTAGACGCTTGGTCGGGTAGCTGGCTGGCTAGGTCGAGCATTAACCTTCTCAGCAGGCCTAGTGTCAGAAGATGGCAACCGGCTCAGTAGAAATTTATCTCCAGAAATTGCTGTAATCGTCAGAATTACAGGCCCTCCGCTGGCACCAATTTGTTGTGGGGGTTCAGAAGGAGATAAGATGGATAAGGTAAACTCGCTTGTTGGATGGTAACGATATATATTGTCAGACTGTGGATGAGAAGTGGGAGCCCAGGCCTGCCTTGTTCTGCCTGCTTGGATGTCTATCCATGGAGTGAGAATGAGGCAGCGCATCTCACTCACTCATGCTGTATCCCGTGAAGTCATACAGTCACTCAGCCTAATAGGGATCTTCTGTATAAACACATGGATGGTACTATGATACTCAGCTAATCTATGCAACATATATAAGGGGATCAGCAACTATGCTGACATTAATGTACAGCAGTATTTCAGCCTAGAGAGAACAAGTGATTTAAAAAGGAGCATCATTGGCTTAGCATCTCTTGTTTTGAATGTTCTCATTATCCATCCTATCAGTTTCTTCACACAGCCCAGATAAGCCGGGCTGTTGTTCGTAAGTTGGATTGTGTACGGCCAGCAGTAACAGCCTCGTTGATCAGGTTCCGATCCACTGGGAGGCCTGGTCGTGGACCGGGCTGCAGGGGCCTTGATCCCCGGAATACCCTCCAAGTAGACTCCAGGTAGACTGTTATGTACTACAAAACTGTATTTATTCTCCCTGGTACCATACTTGTTTCTGTTCCAAACCTCAACACATTTGGGAGCAAGATATTCTGGACACTGCTAGTGAGCAATTTTATAAACATGGTTTAGCTTTAGTTGCTTTACTCTGTTTTCAGTATTCAGCACATCCAGTTGTAACTCATCCTGGCCTACATGCTGTCATGGATTCAGTCTAGGATGAATCTCACCACTTTGCTCTGGGTGTTTTGTATCTTTCATTTTCTTTTAAGGCAGAATACCATGAAGAATAATCTATATGGCACTGTATAAGATATAGACAATGGGTCCTGTGAGCCTCAGTAGGTAGACACTGTTCTACTTTATAGATGAACTTTAGCGAGGCATCGCTTTCTTTACTACATTGTTCCTGGTGGTGCCCCGTGGCCTGGTGGCTAAAGCTCTCGCTTCATATGGCCAGGGTCTGGGTTCTATTCCCAAAGAGGGTAGAAACATTGGGCGTGTTTCTTTACACTGGTTGTCTATGTTCACCCATTAGTAAAATGGGTACCCTGGAGTTAATCGACTGGTGTGAATCACATTCTGGGACAAAATTTACCTAATTTGCCCGAAATGCTCAGCATAACAAGCAGCTTTCTATATAGTAGCATGTCATTGATGTCAGCTAGGATTACATATTTTGTACATGTACTTGTACACAAATAACCCGCACATAAAAGAGAGAAGCTTACGACGACGTTTCGGTCAGACTTGGACCATTTACAAAGTCACACTAAACAGAAGTGGAGCAGGACAGCTATGTATATAGCCGTCCTGCTCCACTTCTGGTTAGTGTGACTTTGTAAATGGTCCAAGTCGGACCGAAACGTCGTCGTAAGCTTCTCTCTTTTATGTGCGGGTTATTTGTGTATCGTTCCATTCACGATATTGTGCCTTTTTTTTATTTACATGTACTTGTATTAAATAAAGATATTAATATTATATTATTATTCCTTGTCAATTCTCCTGACATGCTTGGGTCAAAGGGGATTCCCAGATACTACAATGAAAATAGTGAAGTGATGGGGTCCCCATTACACCGGCCATTAAAAGTCTTTACCCTTTTCAGTTTATTTTTCGTGCCAAAGAGTATGGCTTCCGTTTTCCCGAGGTGTATTGAGTTTGCTTCATCATAGGAGCTGTCGATTTAATCATACATTCCTAATGCATTCAAATTCGGTATTTCTCTCTTAGTATTTACACTACTTGACAAGTACATTCCAAGGTTATATATGACTTATTTTTTTAGAGCATTGTCATTAGTTAACTTATCTTTATCATGTAGGAATAATTTAATATGAAATGGAATCCATAAGGATTAAGCATTAATTCCTTGTCTTTCCTTTTGAAAAATTTTTAAGTGTCATTATGCCAGTTACGTTCACTGAATGATGATAAAATCACGGAATAAGCTTATCATCGTAACAAATTTAATGCTGTTAGGATGACCCGTTGTTTACTTTGAATTTTACATGAATCTAGAAATTTATGCCCAATTCAAATCAATTAATTATTATATATAATTTGTGATACTGATTTTATTCTAAGTAGCTACTGTTGCAGTTGATTTAAACAAGGGATTACAGGTGACTCGCTTCTCGGTGCTTCGAGAAACTTGATAGATGAATGCATTTTCCATTGAGAAGTGCTATTGTTTTATTTTGTATGATAGAGTTTGTTCACTTTATATTAAATATCATTGATTTTCTTATTTTAAATTGTGTTTACATTCTGCTAAGAATTTACCAAGATTTTTAGTAGTTGGGTCATATTACGACCCAGATAATCAAGGCCTGTATCCTGGGTGTAAAAATGGAGCTTGGAGCAAATTAAACACAGCAGCAAAACTTTGAATTATATTATCCTTCACCAAGTATAAACAGAAGTATGTACACTATATACACTATGTACAGCAAATAGGTATTAGTGCATGCCACGGTAGTCAAGGCAGAGCAAGAGACAAGATAGACAACTGTGCTTCAACCAGCAGCAGAATGAAAATGACAAGGATGAAAATGTGAGTGGTAGCCATGTCACCTTCACAATTGCCAGATCCACATTATGATTGGCTGAACCTAGGTACTGATCTGACGATGGGGTCCCGATCGTCAGACCCTTAGTGCCTGGTTTGCTGGCTGGGGAGATAGCCTATGTGAGATTGTGGACATATTCCAAATAAAGGTTACATACTCTTTGCATCCCACAGGTCATTTCTCTTCATTTTTATACCATGTCCATGTACAACAAGTTTATTTAAATTTCGATTAACACTGGGATATTCAATCTCGTTCCTCACATTCAGAAGTTAGGTAATTCCTGAAGAAAGGAAAGAAAATAACATAACTAGGAAAAGAGCAAAAGAATAAAACCCAATAGTGAGTGGTGTCGCCTCTTGCACTTGTAATTGTCAGTTCTGTTATAAATATAAAGAGTATAAGTATACGAACCCGATGCAAGCTTTTGTGGACCGCTGTTAGGATAATATATAAGAAATTAAAAGTCACCCCAATACCTGGCTCAGTAGACATGTCGCTAAAAGTATGAGGGAGATCCTGGTCTTCGAATTTCCGCCTTATCAGCTTGACATTAATGTTGGCCAGATTACTGCAGTAATAATGGGTATATAACTAGGTCACCTTAATAAACAAATTTAATCAAGGAACCTCAACATTTCACATGGTAACTGTCTTGCTGGAGTATACCTGGAGAGGTTTTCGGGGGTCAACGCCCCCGCGGCCCTGTCTGAAACCAGGCCTCGTGGATCAGAGTCTGATCAACTAGGCTGTTACTGCTGGCCGCACGCAAACCGACGTACGAGCCACAGCCCGGCTGGTCAGGTACTACTTTAGTGCCTTTCCAGCGCCTTCTCGAAGACAGCCAGGGGTCTATTGGTAATCCCCCTTATGTATGATGGGAAGCAGTTGAACAGATTTGTTACCCTGACACTTATTGTGCTGTGTCTTAGTGTACATGTGGCATCCCTGCTTTTCATTGGGGAAATGTTGCATCTCCTGCCAAGTCTTGTGCTTTCGTAGGGAGTGATTTTCGTGTGTAAGTCTGGTACTAATTCCTCTAGGATTTTGCCTAACACTATTGTTTACATAGTTTATTTGCCGAAGAATTTCCAGCAGTGAAGAATAAAAAAATACGAACTTGTTTATCTAGACTTTGATAAAGTTCCAAACACGACTTAAAAAAAAAATGTCGTGACTGACCGGTCGACAATAGGAAATTTGCACACACAAGGAAAAATAAAAATGGAGGCCATTTGCAAGTGGTTGTCCATTGTGAATCAGTGCTGGGCTCACAGCTATTTCCAGTTTTCATAAAGAACCCAAAGAGTGGTGGTATTTTGTGGGGCTTAATTAAGATCATTTGACCGAAGGCTTCCCGCTGGCATATGGATCCACTGCAGAAAATATTAAAAATCGTATCATTATGTGGTGGTAGAACAGGATGGCACGAGTACTGTAAGAACAATAAATAGCCTCAATAAATATGGTTGATGGTACATGGCGGTGTGGGGTTGAGAAGGGGGCTAGAGGTTGAATGTTAAGATGGCAGGCCAGGGAGTCCTAAATGATTAATGTGATTAGGACTGTTAGCATTTATATATGTGTTTCCTTCCAACTCTTCAGTAGTAAACAAAATAGGAACTGAAATAGGAGTGTAGTTATCTTTAATTCAACAACATTGGGTAAACTAGGCAGTCTGCTTCTCATATTCATTGGTTATAGTGATGGTGGTGATGGTGGGAGGGTGGTAATGGTGGGGGATGGATATGGTGTGGGATCGATATGGTGGGGGATCGATATGGTGGGGTTGGTTATGGGGGTTGCGATACAGGTGATTTTGATCGTTTAGTAGTAGTGAGAAGAGGAAACTGTTTTTTTTTATTAAACAAAAGTGCAGTGCGCTGCTACCCTCCTCTATATGGCAGTTACATAACGAGAACAAAAGCTAACTTTGCTTTTATCATAGTCCATTACCCAAGATATGATTCAGTCATAGTGTTAAAATCTGTCAGCCTGAGCTGACAGACTTTAGTAGGATAATGAGGATATCGTCAGATATTAGTTGTGTGTGAGGATGAGGGCAGAGATGAGTAATGGTGGCAGAGATGATGATATTTAGGGTATCATTAAAAATGCCATACAATACCCACAAGCTGATGAGTACGACACTATGTATCTTGGGTTGTCAATATTACAGAAATACCGACAAGCTGTGGAAAAGGACAATTATGTGCAGTCCAGGACATTAAAATAACTTTTTCGTCACTAGCAGCTTTACCAGTTTTCATTTTCAGAACTGAAAAAGCCACTCGCGTCGATACGTTTCTTATAATAAAGGCACATGTACACAGATGCCTTTTTCCAAACAGGATATCTTTACTGACGAAAGGTTACGCCTGCGCTGCAGGCTTGATCAGTCGAATACAGACTTTTTAAGATAAACATTCCCCAGCCTTGGTGGAAGATAATCAGTCTCTCAGGTAAAGACAATTAGTCTACAGTATAAAGAAGAGAAAATGGTGTCTCTTATTCAAATAGAATAATCAATCTCTTCTTGCCTGGAGAAAAAAATCAAGTCTCTTAGGTAGAGATTAATTTTCTTCCACCAAAGCTGTGGGACTGATTACCCCTAACTACCTCTCCACTTCGTCTGTCTCCATGACTGTAATTCATCTCTGTATTCGACTGATGAGGCCTGCAGCGCAGGCAGAACATGACATCAATCAAGATACCTAATGCTGCATAGGTGTCTTACTCATCATGGTTGTGGTGGTGGCAATGTTGGTTGTGGTGGTAGCATTGGAGGTGACAGTGGTGGTGTTTGTGGTGGTGGCAGTCGTGGTGGCAATGTTGGTTTTGGTGGTGGCGGTGGTGATGGCAATGTTGGTTGTGGTGGTGGCATTGGTGGTGGCAGTGCTGGTTGTGGTGGTGACAGTGTTGGTTGTGGTGGTGACAGTGTTGGTTGTGGTGGTGGCAGTGTTGGTTGTGGTGGTGGCAGTGTTGGTTGTGGTGGTGGCAGTGTTGGTTGTGGTGGTGACAGTGTTGGTTGTGGTGGTGACAGTGTTGGTTGTGGTGGTGACAGTGTTGGTTGTGGTGGTGGCAGTGTTGGTTGTGGTGGTGGCAGTGTTGGTTGTGGTGGTGGCAGTGTTGGTTGTGGTGGTGGCAGTGTTGGTTGTGGTGTTGGTGGCACTACTGGTTGTGGTGGTTGTGGAGTGGTTGTGGTGGTGGCAGTGTTGGTTATGGTGGTGACAGTGTTGGTTGCGGTGGTGGCAGTGTTGGTTGTGGCGATTGTGGAGCGGTTGAGGTGGTGGCAATGTTGGTTGTGGTGGTTGTGGAGCGGTTGTGGTGGTGGCAGTGTTGGTTATGATGGTTGTGGTGGTAGTTGTCATGGTCATAGTGGTGCTTGTGGTGTTGGTGGTGGTTGTGGTGGTGACAGTGGTGCTTGTGGTGGTGACAGTGGTGCTTGTGGTGGTGACAATGTTGGTTGTGATGGTGACAGTGTTGGTTGTGGTGACGGCAGTGTTGGTTGTGGTGGTGACAGTGGTGCTTGTGGTGGTGACAATGGTAGTTGTTGTGGTGACAGTGTTGGTTGTGGTGGTGGCAGTGTTGGTTGTGGTGTTGGTGGCACTACTGGTTGTGGTGGTTGTGGAGTGGTTGTGGTGGTGACAGTGTTGGTTATGGTGGTGACAGTGTTGGTTGTGGTGGCAGTGTTGGTTGTGGTGATTGTGGAGCGGTTGTGGTGCTGGCAATGTTGGCTGTGGTGGTTGTGGAGCGGTTGTGGTGGTGGCAGTGTTGGTTATGATGGTTGTGGTGGTAGTTGTGATGGTCATAGTGTTGGCTGTGGTGTTGGTGGTGGTTGTGGTGGTGACAGTGTTGGTTTTGGTGGCGACAGTGTTGGTTGTGGTGGTGGCAGTGTTGGTTGTGGTGCTGGTGGCAGTATTGGTTGTGGTGGTTGTGATGGTGGCAGTGTTGGTTATGGTGGTGACAGTGTTGGTTGTGGTGGTGGCAGTGTTGGTTGTGGTGGTGACAGTGGTGCTTGTGGTGGTGACAGTGGTGCTTGTGGTGGTGACAGTGGTGCTTGTGGTGGTGACAGTGGTGCTTGTGGTGGTGACAGTGGTGGATGTGGTGGTGACAGTGTTGGTTGTGGTGACGGCAGTGTTGGTTGTGGTGGTGACAGGTGTGCTTGTGGTGGTGACAATGGTGGTTGTTGTGGTGACTGTTGGTTGTGGTGGTTGTGGAGCGGTTGTGGTGGTGGCAGTGTTGATGATGGTTGTGGTGGTGGCAGTGTTGATGATGGTTGTGGTGGTGGTGGTGGTGGTGGTGGTGAGTGTTGGTTGTGATGGTCGTTGTGTTGGTTGTGGTGACAGCACTGTTGGCTGTGGTGTTGGTTGTGGTGACAGCACTGTTGGCTGTGGTGTTGGCTGTGGTGTTGACTGTGGTGGTGGCTGTGGTGGTACCTTTAAGTGATGACCAAGTGTGCCATCTCTTTTCGGTTCTGGCTCGTATACATCTCCACCGTTAATCAATTTTATGAAATGTGATGATTCCCAAAAAAAAAAATATTCCCTAAGCAAACAACCACAAATTGACTGATCTGATATAGAAATATGTCATGTCTATTATTTCGTCACTTTTGTATTAATTTTATTTTTATAATTATTTTTACTGTTATTTTTATGAATCTGAATGAAGAGAGGAGCGTGGAGAATGGCAAGAGAAAGTGCTGCTAACGTGACCACGTTCCAGCACTGGTCCTGGCAACATTATTTCTTAAGTAAAAAAAAAAAAATAGACGTACCCGAGAGTCCCATCTTAGTCGGAGGTGCGTGTAGGGACCACCTAGCCAATCAGTCACTACTCTGCTGCTTCCTACCTGACCGAGCCATCAAATCAGCTTACGACCTCGCCACATTCGTGACGTTATACGCAGCAGGACTGACCAATAAGCACACGATTTCGTCAGAATCGTTACGTCACACTTGCCACAGCTCTGGCGTCACATTCGCTAGAGCCACATTAATTAGCGATACGGCCTTCCTCGCCACGTCTCAATGACGTTATATAGTTTCCCTAACAACGTAACCAAAATATTTTCTTTGCTTCTACCAACAAAATACCTTTCATTAGTGGATTCCTCATGGAGTCAAATGCGATGTGATATTTGTGGCTTTCACAGAGACCCATATAAAAGACCACTTTGAAAGTGAAATATGGATAACAGGGCACAACTTATTTAGATGCTAAAGAAAGAACAGGCAATAAGGGAAGGAGGGAGGTGAAGGCATGACGGTTGGCCTGCATGTCAGAGTCGATTATTTGTAAAGAGTTACTAAACACCACAAATGATTTTGTTGAACTTTTACCGATAAAGACCGAGAAACAAAAGCAGCCAGATGCAACTTCCCAACAGTTATTGAAAATTGATTACTGTCTGGAAAATCTTACTACCACAGCCCCATATATCTTCCTGCTTGGTGATTTCAATTTCTGGCATACAAAATGAATGAATGTATCAAATAATGTTATTGCAAAGACAATCCCTGGAGGAAGCTCAGGTGAAAAGTCACAGACACACGAGTTGCTGAATCTCTGCAATAAATTCACCGGAGGCCATCTGATACTGGAACCAACAAGACTGGAAAATAAATTTGACCATATTTTCACGAATAAACATGACTTTGTAAAAAATATAACAGTATCAAAAACAGTTAATTCAGATTACAACCTAATCGACGTCCAGACTTGTATGCACAGGGGTCCTGACCAACAAAATGCATGCAACAACAGGAACATTAACCAGTATCAAATAAATCATGTCCTAAATGAAACATGCTAGGAAGATATCTTAAATAACTTGAATCCAAATAAATATTTTGAAAGGATCAGCTCTTTGGCAACTGAAGTATGGTCAAGGAATATTGGAATAATGGAATATTAGAACCACGTAAACCATCGCACTATTTATGTACCAGAAAACCCTGTTATCAGGCTCATCACCAGGTTTTCTAGCACTGTGGGAAAGCCATGGGAGAGAGACGTCTAGGTATCGGAAAATCCCCACCACAAGCATCCAGCTCATTAATTTCTTTAGATACATTGTAAATTGAATAAAGAGTTATCGAGAGAAGATATAACTTAGATCAACAAGAAGAGAAGAAGTAAATTTGAAAGAGAGCGAGAGAGAGAGAGAGAGAGAGAGAGAGAGAGAGAGAGAGAGAGAGAGAGAGAGAGAGAGAGAGAGAGAGAGAGAGAGAGAGAGAGAGAGAGAGAGACTCTAGAGGCGAAAACGAAGAATCGCCGACCTTCTCAAGGGGGCTAGATTATCTGAAATACGGAAAGAAGCACTGATAACGGAAATAAAAATGTTGAACTTAAGTTAAATGATTCATACAGGATCTAGGAGAGACAGAAAGAGCTAAAAGAAATTAATAAAAATGAAAGAAATCCCAAATATTTCCATATGCCAAAAACAAGGCAAAAACCACTTCCGGTATAGGGTCCTTGCCTAAACAAGATGGGACTTACGCAGACGACAGCAAAGAAATGAGTGAGATACTGAAGTCTAAGTATGACTGTGTTTAGCGAGCCATAAATTAAACTTAAGATCAACAATCCGAAAGAATTTTTCATGAATGAATCTCAAAACTTCGTCAATGTATGAAAAATTTCTGAGTTAACCTTAACTCCACTGGATTTTGAAACAAGCCATTGAGAACATGCCGAAGCATTCTGCCCCCGGCTCAAACTCTTCGAACTCCACGTTCATCAAAAACTGAAAGTTCTTTCACGTGCCTTAAGTATGTCTGGAGAGGGAGCCTGGGCACGAGTTTCATCTCAAAGTCGCTATAAACAACGGATGTAACCTCACTCCATTAAGGTGGCAGCAAAGCAATAGTAAAGAATTATAGACCGACAGCTCTAACATCCTACATTATCAAAATCTTTGAAAGTTCTATGAAGCACGATCGCCAACCGCTTGGATTCCCAACAATTACACAATCCAGAAAGACATGGGTATAAAGCAGGTTGCTCCTGCCTCTCGCAACTACTAGACCACTATGACATGATCTTGGATGCACTGATGGACAAACAGAATGCAGATTTAGTATACATAGATTTTGTAAAAGCCTTTGACAATGTGCGATCATGGTATAATAGCACAGAAAATGAGTGCTAAAGGAATAATTAGAAAAATTGGCAGATGGATCTTCAACTTTCTAATCAACAGAACACCAAGAGTAATGGTAAACAGAGTTAAGCCAGAGGCTACCACAGTGAAAAGCTCTGTTTCACAAGGTACAGTACTAGCCCAATTCTGTTCCTCATCCTCATATCAGACACATACAGAAATGTAAACCATAGAACTATGTCTTTTGTAGACGGCACTAGAACCGGCATGAATCACCCATTGAACATAACATAAGAACGAAGGAACACTGCAGCAGGCCTACTGGCCCATGCGAGGCAGGTCCAAGTCTCCTACCGGCTTAAGCCAATGCACCCAACCTAGTCAGGTCAGGTCACCTTGACTTAAGGGAGGAACACGGCAACCGTCCAGGTAGCACAAGCTAATCAGGTCCAACTCACACCCACCCACACCCACTCATGTATTTATATAACCTATTTTTAAAGCTACACAACGTTCTGGCCTCTATAATTGTAATTGGGAGTTTGTTCCACTCATCCACAACTCTATTACCAAACCAGTACTTTCCTATATCCTTCCTGAATCTGAATTTTTCTAACTTAAAACCATTGCTGCGAGTCCTGTCTAGGCTAGATATTTTCAGCACACAATTTACATCCCTTTTATTTATTCCTGTCTTCCATTTATACACCTCAATCATATCCCCCCTAATTCTACGTCTTTCTAGAGAGTGAAGATTCAGGGCCCTTAGTTTATCCTCATAGGGAAGGTTTCTGATACATGGGATCAACTTTGTCATCCTCCTTTGCACATTTTCCAGAGCATTTATATCCATTCTGTAATACGGTGACCAAAACTGTGCAGTATAATCTAAATGAGGCCTAACCAAGGATGTATAGAGTTGAAGAACAACCTGAGGACTCCTATTATTTATGCTTCTTGATATAAAGCCAAGGATTGTATTAGCTTTATTGCAAACACTTATGCACGGTTGTCTTGGTTTCAGATTACTGCTAACCAGAACTCCCAAATCTTTTTCGCAATCCGTAATATTAAGATCTACATTATTTAGTTTATATGTGGCATGGTTATTGTCCTGTCCAACATTTAGAACTTTGAATTTGTCTATATTAAACTGCATCTGCCACCTCTCCGACCACTGCATCGGTCTACTCAAATCTTCCTGGAGTGCTCTAATGTCCTCGTCAGAATGAATTCGACGGCCTATTTTGGTGTCATCGGCAAACTTGCTGATGTCGCTCTTTATGCCCTCATCTATGTCGTTTATGTATATTGTGAACAGCAGGGGGCCCAACACTGACCCCTGTGGAACACCGCTCGTGACGCTTCCCCACTCTGATTTCTCCCCATTTATGCAAACTCTCTGCTGCCTATTTGTCAACCATGCCTCTATCCAGGAAAAAATTTCTCCTCCTATTCCATGTGCCTTAATTTTCCTCAATAGTCTCTGATGTGGGACCCTGTCAAAAGCCTTACTGAAGTCCATATACACAATATCATATTCATTACCATGATCTACCTCCTCAAATACCTTAGTGAAAAAAGTTAACAAATTCGTAAGGCAGGAACGCCCCTTTGTAAAACCATGCTGAGATTCGTTAATTAATTTATGCTTTTCAAGGTGGCTACGAACTGCCTCGACAATTATTGATTCCATAAATTTTCCCACTATGGAGGTTAGGCTTACTGGTCTATAGTTTGAAGCTAAGGACCTGTCACCTGCTTTGAAAATAGGTATCACATTTGCCATTTTCCACTTATCTGGCACCATGCCAGTTTGTATAATATGTTGAAAAGATTAGCCAAAGGTTTGCTAGGCTCCTCTTTACATTCCTTTAGAACCCTTGCATACAGTTCATCAGGGCCTGGGGATTTGTTAGGTTTTAATTTATCTATTTGCCTAAGGACCATGTCACTTGTGACCCTAATCGTGCACAGTTTATTATCGTCCTGTGCCACATAATTTATCATTTCTGGAATATCGCTGGTATCCTCCTGTGTAAAAACTGAGAGGAAGTATGTGTTAAAACTTCTACACATTTCCTTATCACTGTCAGTGAGCTGACCTGAGGAACTTTTGAGAGGGCCTATCTTGTCCTTGATCTTACTTCTGTATACCTGAAAGAATCCTTTTGGGTTAGTCTTCGAATCTCTTGCAACTTTAACCTCATAATCTCTTTTTGCTTTTCTAATTCCTTTTTTTATTTCTCTCTTTAACTGAATATATCGATTTCTTAATTGGCCCTCTCCTCTTTTGATTTGCCTATATATGCCTCTCTTTTGACCAATTAGATATTTTAATCTATTGTTCATCCATTTAGGATCATTTTTGTTTGATCTGATTTCCCTATTTGGAACATAATTTGACTGAGCAGCTAGAACTATGCCCTGGAAAGCGTCATATCGGCAACCATCACCACCTACCTGACCCTTAGTCAGGTCATTCCAGTTCAGCCCACGTAAGTAATTTTTCAGTCCTATGAAATCAGCCAAGCTGAAGTGAGGGACAGAGACTTGATTGCCATTATTAGGGGAATTCCATGATATATTAAAACTGAGTGATTTGTGATCACTTTCCCCAAGCTCATCATTAACCTCATGATTATTAATTAGTGTTTCCCTACTGGCAAGAACCAAGTCAAGGAGGTTATTTCCCCTAGTTGGCTCTGTCACAAACTATTTTAAAAAACAATCCTGGATCGTATCAAGAAAGTCACCTGACTCTAAATTTCCTGTCAAATTGCTCCAGTCAATCTGTCTATAGTTGAAATCTCCCATTAGCACAACATTTTCGTATGTAGATGCCTTACGAATTTCGTCCCATAGAAGTTTACTGCACTCCCTATCAAGATTTGGGGCCCTGTAAATCACACCCAAAATTAGTTTTTCTCGGCCCTCGAGAAGCTGTAACCAAACAGATTCAGTGGCTGACGCTTCTAATTTTATATCTTGTCTAACAGAACAATTTAAATTGTCTCTGACATACATCGCTACTCCACCACCTTTCCTGTTGACCCTGTCAGTGTGGAATAATTTATAGCCTTGTATGTGACATTCAGAGGGCATCTCTCTATCAGTTTGAGCCAGGTCTCTGTTATAGCAATAATATCTATGTTTCCTGCACTTGCAATTAATCTTAGCTCATCTATCTTATTTCTTACACTCCTGCTATTAGTATAGTCAACCTTAAGGGAGCTAGTCCCTTGCTGCCCTCTGCTGTCCCCCTTCGTTTGCTGACCTGATCTATTGCTTTTATTTATAACTTCATGCTGAATGCCTTTTATACATTTACTGTTTCGAACCCTAGTGTTGCAACCTGCTTGTTTCCCACACACACCCATACCTCATTCTTCTATCAGTTTAAAATCATAGGCATTTCACCAATGGCCTTCTCAATCGAGTCTGCAAGTGCTACCACCCCAGCCCCAGAGAGATGTACCCCATCCCTTGCATACATATCATGTTTGCCATAAAAGTTGTTCCAGTTGTCAATGAATGGGATTGCAAGTTCCTTGCAGTATCTGTCTAGCCAGCAATTTACACCAATTGCCCTAGACAACCATTCATTTCCTACTCCCCTTCTAGGCAAGATGCTACATATGATTGGGATCCCTCCCTTAGACTTAATGAAATCTATAGCTGACCTGTACTTATCTAGCAGCTCTTCTCTCCTACCCTTCCCAATATCATTTCCACCAGCACTGAGACAGATAATGGGCTTGTTCCCATTACCTGACATGATATTATCCAGCCTGTTGACTATGTCCCCAACACCAGCTCCAGGGAAGCACACTCTATCTCTCATCTTCTTATTCCTATTACAAAAAGCACGGTCAATATATCTTACCTGAGAGTCACCAACACAAGAATGCACTTACCTCCATTTGCAGGGGCAGTAGTACCCTTACCTTCACTGGCCACTGAAGTACATTCATCCTGAAGAACAGAGAAGCGATTTCCTACCTTCAGATCTTCACTCTTAACTTTCCTTACTCTGATGTGCCTCCCATTACTGTGAACCACTCGCCACTTGTAGCAGGTGCTGGGCTGCACCTCACTGCTGGTAGCCGTTGCTACCTCCCCACCTACAGCCTCCTCACAGCGAGAGACAGACTGCACCTCACTGCTAGAAGCCTCATTTCCCACAACTCCAGCCACCTCACACTCTCTCCCAGACCCATTGAGGTGGACCTTCAGCCTCCTAATCTCCTCCAAGCCATGCTTTGTAACCGTCCACGCTAATCCCCAAAGCAGCTCAGGGTCTGTGACCTCACGTGACGACTTACCACTGACACGGTAATCTCCAATCGGATATATATATAGGATATGTATCGGATATATATAGAATAGATATCGGATATATATCGGATATAAGATACTGACAGGATGGAGTACAGAAATACTTGTGGAACGTTTTAAGAGGTCCTGAGAAAATTACAAGAAGGATTACATGTGACTTATGGATGTCTAAACGCCATGTCTCTTGTACGAGAGAAAACACTGCTTCCATGACATTCATGGAGTGATGCTTCTGGATTTGCAACAAGGATATGGAGCTTTGGATAGGATTCAGTTAAATACTGAATAATGGTAATGGCTAGAATACAAAGCTTCTCCTTGATAGTCTACCTGGGATATATAAAGCATGGGAAGAGTGACTCTCAGAACTGGAAGGTAAATGATAAATTATTAACAAGAGTATTCAAAATATTGAAATTCCAGCATATAACTGGGGTGGGAGTGCAGACTCACTGGAAGATGTATATATAACCAGAGCAGCAACCCTCCCCCATTGCTTCCAGCCCTAGTACTGATGCGACTACAAACTCCATTATAAATTTAGTAGTATAGGAGTCAGTTACAAGCACTGTCAACGAGTGGTCTCCAACCCGGACACAGTGCAACAGAGCTGTGAACAACAAAAAAAAAAAAAGTGCGTCAGCACTGTATGGGGAATTTGTAAATATGGACCAACTGGAAAAAATGGACTGTGTCGCTATGATCACCAAAGGATATGATGTACTTTCTTGAGTAAAGGAATGTCATTCCAAGACCTGCTATATTTCTACCCTAAAATGTGCAATGACTCAATACGTGAGAATGTAATGATGCAAATTTTTTAGTGTTCCATGCGAAGGGAACGAGATACCTATGGCAACATGAACATATAATTGAACATAATGATTACAAGCAATGAATTTTATATTGTCAGGAAACAGAAAAGAATGGCAAGAAATGCAAAGAATATATCAGAACCTAAGAACCATCTTGGACTGTAAACAAAGTCAGTGGAGGGCTCACCAGAGCCACACACATTAAATCCAGCAAGAAAACAGTGACATACAGCATATAACTTGTTGCTCTTAAACTGAATAACAGTAACAAAGTACCGTTCATCAGAGGTCTATTTGCTGAGTCGAATAAAATGAAAACCCACGCAAAAGCACACTTTGACAATGAAATATGCTTTCCTGGGAATAATCGCCTAACGTGTGACCGGAAAAAAACAGACAACAAGGCAGGGGTCAGTATGTTAAAGAGTTGGTCATATGCACTAATACCACGAATGATATGGTCGAAAGTCTGGTTAAAATTAAAAATCAATATTTATTTATTGTACTTGTATTCAGCAACCTGATAGAACTTTCCAGCAGTTCAAAGACCTACTAGTGTAGACTGAATACTGTCTTGTAATCCTATAAAACGCAGCCTCTAAGCTGCTATTACTTGGAGACGTCAATTTATGACACCTTGAAGGGAAGGGTGTAGCAAAGACTAATAGCAGAGAGAATCCTTGGAGTTTGGATGAGCACTCTCGCTTAACAGAATTACTAAGACTTTGTGCCAACGAATTACAGAACTGACCAGACTTGAAAATACCCTGCACCTTCTTTCACTAATAATGAAGACCTGGTATATGACATAGTGCAAAGACAGTAAATTTAGACCCACTGGTCATAATTAGTAAAAGGCACTCAACCATGAGGGTATGTCCACCCGATTTAATTTTAAGAAGAACATCGACTTGGAGCTAACAAATCGCGAGTTTTCGAGAGGTTAAGCTCAATGGGATCAGAAGTTTGCTCCGGACAAGGAGGAGAAGGTGCAGGTCGGACAGGGAGATACACACTCTTTGTAGGCGATGACGACAGATAACAAGAGTTCTTCAAATGCAGCAGACTCCTTGATGAACGAAAAGTAACAGTGGTTAAAGAATTAGAAAACGTTGACCTTAGATTGAATACATCATACAGAATCCAGAGAGAAGCTGAAAGTCATAAGTGAAACTGAGAAATTCAAAACACTTCTTGTTACATGTAAAATATAGCTGGCTGTGGTGCATATATTGTCCTGCGAGCGGTGAACATCAACAGCTTAATCGAAAATGCCATCCATCAGGAGTCCTGATTTAGGACTCAGCCACCTGAGCGATGACCTCCGGAAGAGACTTAAGAAACTCCCGGCAACTTACTATTTCCGTCCGTCTGTTATTCTTTTCTCTCCCTCTGTCTCAGTTGCACTTTCTGTTACTCCTTCTCTCACAATTCCTTTGCTTCCTTCTTCCTTGCATTTCACTTACCTACTTCCCTCTATCACTCATATTTCCTTCCTCTGTATATAAATCTCTGTTGCTCACTACATATAATCCTTTGTCTCCGTTACTCTTTTCTTCTAGATCTCTTATTTCTCTTCTTCTTACTTTCTGCTATTCTTAATTTCCACCTAACTTACCATGCCTTCCTCTACTCCGGATGCCTGACCCATTCTCGTTCCCTCTCACCTCCTCCTGCAATAATCATTTCCTTCATTTCTTTCCAGCTCATTCTCTTTTCCTCTGTTTGTATTTCGTTTATCTTTCTTTCTGCATTTTTATTCTTCTCTTCCATTCATTTACAAGCCCCAGCATCCCTCAGCAATTCCAGCCAATGTTATTGACAGATGACACCACCTGTGGACTCGCCTGTGTCACCTTACATCCACACCTAGCTGGTTCACCTCATATCTAGATCCAGCTGCTTCACCTCATATACAGACCCAGCTGCGTCACCTCATATCCAGACCCAGCTGTGTCACCTCATATCTAGACCCAGCTGCATCACCTCATATCTAGACCCAGCTGCATCACCTCATATCTAGACCCAGCTGTGTCACCTCATATCTAGACCCAGCTGTGTCACCTCATATCTAGACCCAGCTGTGTCACCTCATATCTAGACCCAGCTGTGTCTCCTCATATCTAGACCCAGCTGCATCACCTCATATTTAGACCCAGCTGTGTCACCTCATATCTAGACCCAGCTGTATCACCGCATATCTAGACCCAGCTGTGTCACCTCATATCTAGACACAGCTGTGTCACCTCATGTCTAGACCCAGCTGTGTCACCTCATGTCTAGACCCAGCTGTGTCACCTCATGTCTAGACCCAGCTGTGTCACCTCATGTCTAGACCCAGCTGTGTCACCTCATATCTATACCCAGCTGTGTCACCTCATATCTATACCCAGCTGTGTCACCTCATATCTAGACCCAGCTGTGTCACCTCATATCTAGACCCAGCTGTGTCACCTCATATCTAGACCCAGCTGTGTCACCTCATATCTAGACCCAGCTGTGTCACCTCATATCTAGACCCAGCTGTATCACCGCATATCTAGACCCAGCTGTGTCACCTCATATCTAGACACAGCTGTGTCACCTCATGTCTAGACCCAGCTGTGTCACCTCATGTCTAGACCCAGCTGTGTCACCTCATATCTATACCCAGCTGTGTCACCTCATATCTATACCCAGCTGTGTCACCTCATATCTAGACCCAGCTGTGTCACCTCATATCTAGACCCAGCTGTGTCACCTCATATCTAGACCCAGCTGTGTCACCTCATATCTAGACCCAGCTGTGTCACCTCATATCTAGACCCAGCTGTGTCACCTCATATCTAGACCCAGCTGTGTCACCTCATATCTAGACCCAGCTGTGTCACCTCATATCTAGACCCAGCTGTGTCACCTCATATCTAGACCCAGCTGTGTCACCTCATATCTAGACCCAGCTGTGTCACCTCATATCTAGACCCAGCTGTGTCACCTCATATCTAGACCCAGCTGTCGTATATAACGTAGTACAGTAACAACTTTTTTGATAAATTAGACACATGTGTAACTCATGGGTATCTTTATTAAGGAAACGTTTCGCCACACAGTGGCTTCATCAGTCCATACACAGGAGAAGCTCGAAGAATAGGAGGAGAATGAGGTAATCAGTCCCTCAATCTACAACAACTTTTTTAAACATTCACTCGGTGGGAACCCCACAAGCTCACTCTCACTTGTAAATAAAATGGCCAGGAGAGGAAGGAACAATCACAACTTTACATGAAATCCTATGTACATTTTCACAAAGTGCTTCAAAAATAAATAACTGGGGAGGTACGCAGATGGATATTTAACTTTTTAATAAATAGAACCCAGAGAAAAATAGTCACAGGTATGTTTCTGAAGATTTACTTGGTCGGGTAATGGGTTCCTAGTACTAAGGGGCCGAATATACCTACTTACTAAGAAATGTATATTAAATACATCTATTTGTTCATTCTAGTTTGTTTATACCGTTAAACTGAAGGACTTCTTTTAACGTCTTTTTTAAGCACATATGGGTAAGTAGTTTCTGTTCTCCCTTGTTCTTGTTCTCAATCGTCGAACTGTTTGTCTTTGTTTATTCTCTCAATGTCCATGAGTGTCTTTACCCCCTGACAATATCTCCTATGGATGTTCCATCTTCAAAAGTCTTGAGATTTAGTTCCTTTAACCTGTCAAGGTGGTTCATGTTCCTCACTTCAAGGTGAAGTGTTGGGATACACTTTCGATGTTCATCCATCTTGTTCAGATTGTTCCTTAAATATTGTTCTGGGACGATGCATTTTTAACATATTTAAATTTACATGATAAGAGCTGTTATCCTAGCTCAGTTCATTTCCAAATTTAGCCCAATCGAATTTATTTATACTACCACCCCCAGGGTGCGACCCACAACACTCAGTTAACATCCACGTACTAAGTTACTGCTAGGTGAATATTACAATATAATGTAAACATGTGTCTCTGGGAAAGGTTCGTTGTAGCATGTACCTCAGAACCCGTTGCTTCGCTGGACACGTCTTTTTGTGTTTCCAGATCAACCTGCAGTTTCTGACAAGAATCTTGTTTCCTCATCATCTTTGTGTTATCCGTTAACAGTGGCTTATTGGAGTCAATCATGTTTGGCAGATTGTTCAAGTATAAAAAAATGAGGCACCTGGGAAGAAGAATATTACGTTCGTCAGGAGAACCAGGATATATTTCATGACGCGAGTAATATGACCCGCGCAGTGAAGCTTTTGGCCATTTGACAAAACCACTATCAGGAACACTCATCCTCCTCGTAAAAGTGTAAATATTACATCATGAAATATAACACATAGGACATGTTATTGTCGTGGGGATAAATGAGATAATGCCTATCACTGAAGTCAGCTAGTCAGGAAGAACGATCGACAGACAGCATTTAAACAAGAGTCATGATAGCGTCAATATACAAATGCATATTACATTAATTACATGCATGACCCAAGCCTCAGTACGTCTTCCATGCTGGGTGACGCACGACGCACCACGCGCTTCCCACCAGACTCACCGAACAAGGACACAGGTGCAATTGTTATCCACTTATATATAATATATACACACATTTCTTTTTTGTTGTTTGTTGCATGGCTGACACAAATCCCAATAGAGGAATGTAGCGTCACTTGTCTAAATTACCAAGAGAAATTAAAAGAATTATATGAGGATTTAAATTCTCCTGGCAATTGCTTTGATAGGAGAGAGAATTATAAACTTAGTACTATGGCAAACTTGGCAAAAAATTATATCGGTAATAACGATAATGACAATGTTGCTAGAAATTATTTCAACGAATTTACCCGAAGGGTCGACAACTCCTGACTGGATGATAGACAAATAACCCGCACATAGAAGAGAGGAGCTTACGACGACGTTTCGGTCCGACTTGGACCATTTACAAAGTCACACTCATATCCCATTTACAAAGTCATAGTGTGACTTTGTAAATGGTCCAAGTCGGACCGAAACGTCGTCATAAGCTCCTCTTTTCTATGCTCAGGTTATTTGTGCATCGTTCCGGTCATGGTCAGTGGTCACCTGCGGTCATACCTGCCTAAGCTCTTGGGAGTTAGCGTGGGCTGTTACCAAGCACCATGGCTTGTTGTAGTGCTTTAGAATCTCAGGTTAAAGTGTTGAAGAAGGTGGTTCTACTTCTTCAGGAGGAAAATAGGAGGCTGAAGCTTCGCATAGATGAGTTTGGGAGTGAGTGTGAGAAGGATTTAGCTGGTAAGGAGGAAATGGTCACCAGCAGTGATAGTGACAGCAGCTTTAAGTGGTAAGTGGTTCACAGTTCAGGAAGAAGGAAGGTGAGGAGAGTTAATAGAGAAGATGTGAAGGTAGGAAATCGATTCTCTGTTCTCCAAGACGAGTGTACTTCACTGGTTAGTGAGGTTGAAGGTACCACTGATTCCCCTGCTAATCAAGGTAAGAATATTTTAATAGTAGGCAATTCTCAGGTAAGATATACGGACCGTGCATTTTGTAACAGAGACAGAAAGGTCAGACAGAGTGTGCGCTTTCCTGGAGCTGGTGTTGGTGACAGCAGATTGGATAATATTATGGCAGGGAATGGGAACAAGCCCATTATCTGTCTTAGTGCTGGGGGTAATGAGATTAGGAAGGACAGGAGTGAGGAGCTGCTGGATAAGTACAGGTCAGCCATAGAAGTAGTCAGGTCTAAGGGAGAGATCCCAGTCATATGTAGCATCTTGCCTAGAAAAGGAGTGGGCAATGAATGGATGTCTAGGGCAATTGGTATAAATTGTTGGCTAGACAGGTACTGCAAGGAACTTGCATTCCCATGCATTGATAACTGGGACCTATTCTTTGGCAAACGTGATATGTATGCAAGGGATGGGGTTCATCTCTCTGGGGATGGAGTGGTTGCATTAGCCAATTCAATTGAGAGGGTAATCGATGACTTGTCTAGGAATTTAAACTGATAGATTATAGAGGTATGAGTGTTTGTGGGAAACAATCAGGCTGCAGCATTAGGGTTAAAAACAGCAGTTATTACAGGTATACCTCAGGGATATGTTTAAAAGACAATATTCAAAATAAAGTTGCTAGTAATGGCAAATCAATTGATCAACAAAGAAATAGAGATAGTAGAGGGCAACGAGTGACTAGCTCCCTTAAGGTTTACTATACAAATAGTAGGAGTCTAAGAAATAAGATAGATGAGCAGAGATTACTCACAAGTGTAGGTAATATAGATATTATTGCTATAACAGAGACCTGGTTCAACCTGAAAGATAGAGAAATGCCTTCTGAATGCAACATACAGGGTTATAAACTATTTCACACTGATAGGGTCAACAAGAAGGGTGATGGAGTGGCGATGTATGTCAGAGAAAATTTAAATTGTTGTCTTAGACATGATATAAGATTAGAAACATCTGTTTGATTACAGTTTCTCGAGGGATGTGACAAATTAATTCTGGGTGTGTTTTATAGGCCCCCAAACTTGATAGGGAGTGCAGTAAGCTGTTATGGGACGAAATTCATAAGGCATCTAGATATGAAAATGTTGTGATAATGGGAGATTTTAACTATAGACAATTGATTGGAACAATATGACAGGAAATCTTGAGTCTAGTGACTTTCTTGATACAGTTCAGGATTGCTTTTTAGAACAGGTTGTGACAGAACCAACTAGAGGAAACAATCTGCTTGACTTGGTTCTTGCCAACAAAGATTCACTAATTAATAATCTTGAGGTTAATGATGAGCTTGAGAAAAGTGATCACAAATCACTTAGTTTCAATATATAATGGAATTACCCAGATAACTGCAATCAAATCTCTGTCCCAGATTTTCGCTTGGCCGACTTCATGGGACTGAAAAATTACCTGGGTGGGCTAAATTGGGATGTCCTGATTATGGGTCAGGTAGGTGATCTTGGTTGCCAATATGACGTTTTTCAGAGTATAGTTCTAGCTGCCCAGACAACTTTTGTTCTGAGTAGGGAAATTAGATCTAACAAAAATGATCCCAAATGGATGAACAATAGACTAAAACATCTCATTGGTCAAAAAAGAGGCATATATAGGCATATCAAAAGAGGGAATGGGCAGTTAAGAAATCAATATATTCAATTAAAGAGAGAAATAAAGGAATAAGAAAAGCAAAAAGGGATTATGAGGCTAAGGTCGCAAGGGATTCAAAGACTAACCCAAAAGGGTTCTTTCAGGTATACAGAAGTAAAATTAGGGACAAGATTGGCCCACTTAAAAGTAACTCTGGTCAGATCACTGACAGTGATAAGGATGTGTGTGAAATTCTCAATACCTACTTCCTCTCAGTTTTCACCCAGGAAAATACTAGCGATATTCCTGAAATAATACATTATGTAGAACAGGATAATAAACTATGTACGATAGCGGTAACTAGTGACATGGTCCTGAGACAAATAGAGAAACTAAAACCTAATAAATCCCCAGGCCCTGATGAACTGTTTGTAAGGGTGTTAAAGGAATGTAGAGAGGAACTTAGCATACCCTTGGCTAATCTTTTTAACATATCACTACAAACTGGCATAGTGCCTGATAAGTGGAAAATGGCAAATGTAATACCTATTTACAAGGCAGGTGACAGGTCCTTGGCTTCGAACTATAGACCAATAAGTCTTACCTCCATAGTGGGAAAAATTTATGGAATCAATAATTGCCGAAGCAATTCGTAGCCATCTTGATAGGCACAGATTGATTAATGGATCTCAACACGGCTTTACAAAGAGGCGTTCCTGTCTTACGAATTTACTAACTTTTTTCACTAAGGTGTTTGAGGAGGTAGATCATGGTAATGAATATGATATTGTGTATATGGACTTCAGTAAGGCTTTCGATAGAGTTCCACACCAGAGGCTATTGAAGAAACTTAGGGTACACAGAATAGGAGGAGAAATTTTTTCCTGGGTAGAGCCATGGCTGACAAATAGGCAGCATAGAGTTTGCATAAATTGGGAAAATCAGAATGGGGGCATGTCACAAGCGGTGTTCCTTAGGGGTCAGTGTTGGGCCCATTGTTGTTCACAATTTACATAAACGACATAGATGAGGGAATAAATAGCGACATAAGCAAATTTGCTGAGGACGCCAAAAATAGGCCGTCCAATTCATTCTAATGAGGCCACTAGAGCACTCCAGGATGATTTGAATAGACTTATGCAATGGTCGTAGAAATGGCAGATGCAGTTTAATATTGACAAATGCAAAGTTCTAAATGTTGGACAGTTAAATAACCATGCCACATATAAACTAAATAATGTAGATCATAATACTACTGATTGCGAAAAGAATTTAGGAGTTCTGGTTAGCTGTAATCTAAAACCAAGACAACAGTGCATTAGTGTTCGCAATACAGCTAACAGAATTCTTGGCTTCATATCTAGAAGTATAAATAATTCAAGTCCTCAGGTTAGGCCTCATTTAGACTATGCTGCTCAATTCTGGTCACCGTATTACAGAATGGACATAAATGCTCCGGAAAACGTACAGAGGAGGATGACAAAGATGATCCCGTGTATCAGAAATCTTCCCTATGATGATAGACTGAGGACCCTGAATCTGCACTCTCTTGAAAGGAGTAGAATTAGGGAGGATATGATCGAGGTGTATAAATGGAAAACAGGAATAAATAAAGGGGATGTAAATAGCGTGCTGAAAATTTCCAGCCAAGACAGGACTCGCAGAAATGGTTTCAAGTTGGGAAAATTCAGATTCAGGAAGGATATAGGAAAGCACTGGTTTGGTAATAGAGTTGTGGATGAGTGGAACAAACTCCTGAGTACAGTTATTGAGGCTAAAACGTTGTGTAGTTTTAAAAATAGGTGAGATAGATACATGAGTGGGTGTGGGTGGGTGCGAGTTGGACCTGACTAGCTTGTGCTGCTGGGTCTGGTGCCGTGCTCCATCCTTGAGTGGAGGTGACCAGACTGGGTGGGTCATTGGGCTAATCAGGGGGTGTTTGAGTCATTGGGCTTATCCGGGGGGGGGGCGGACATGGACCTGCTCCGCATGGGTCAGTAGGCCTGTTGCAGTGTTCCTCCTTTCTTATGTTCTTATGTTATTCATGACTGGATGAGCCGCATGCGGTTTTTCCTCTGTCCAGTGAAGTAGTATTTGTAGGACAAGGTTGTGTGACTGTTGATGCTCTTAAATTACTTTATTACATTACTTCGCATTTACTTTTGTTATTGTTACTTATATTAACCTTTTGTTAATGTACGTTACTCTTATTCTGCAATACTATGTAGTTTTTTGTTAATGTTGCTTTTCTATGTAGAGAAATAAAGAATGATACTACAATTAGGGAATCGTTTAGTTAGCATAGTGTAACACGGTGTGTGAGGAGAGGGTGAGGGACGGTGCAGGAGGATAACTGGGAAAGGATCAAGGCGGGGAACGAATACACAGTGTGTGAGGAAAGCGAGGGAAAGGAGAGAGTAGGACAAGGAAGAGATGAGGAGGGTGAGGGAGAAGAATGATGGCATGAATGTTCAAGAGAGAGCGAACAGAGAAGCCAGACTAATTTTATAGTCGAAAAAGAAAACGGACCACAAAAGAGAATTTGTCCACTACATTGAAGAGTCTGTCGTTTGCACTGATCTATGTAACAAAAATCACATTTTAGTCATTGCACTTGTAAATTACTCACCAGATGCAAAGATCCATCGATTCAAGGACTTGCTTATGGTAACAGAATAAGCGCTGCCTCCACAACCTCACAAAACTGGTCACTGCATCTTAATGGTTGATTTCAATACAAAACGACTAATGAAAAATAATAGGGAAAAAATCCAATGCGGCGTTCAAATGAGTAGTCACGCGCAAGTGAACTACCAAGACACTGATAAATTCGCCTTAACTACAGTAGGTTAATTGACGCTGGTATCACATGTAGTACCTCGAGGAGTTTTATTAATTTATTTATTAAACCACGGCGAGTGAGTCGTAAAACTCCAGGCCAGTGTGTAAGCCACTGGGTCAGCTGGTTACAATAAGAGTTATCCAACTAGGTATATTTCCATACTCCATAGAAGGGTTAGCCTGAGCCCTACTGTCATAATGGCAGCTTCGAGGGAACCTGAGGTACAGTTCGCCACATCACGGTGGCGGGAGATTAATCTGCAAAAATAACTTACATTTGTGGTCACAGAGGTCCCATGCTACCTACCCTAAGATGTACAGAAATATACCTAGTTGGATTAATCTTATTGTAGTCAGCTGGCCCACTGGCTTACTTACTGGCCTGAAGTTTTAAGACTCACTGGCCAGGGGTTCAAACCCCACCCGTTCCGTGGTTTGCAATCTTGTTATTACGATTTTGAGTCGAATTGTTTATCAATAGATGAAGTTCCCCAGAGCAAAACGTATCCATAGTATCATAGCACTGCGAGTGTTAACGTTCATATTTATCAGTATATGCCTAGTTGTCTTAGCAATACTCTGGATGCTTGTACAGAGATAATCTTGGTATTGTACTCAAAGTTCACAGTCTACGATAGAAATATTCTTGGTAGATTGTCTGAAAAATATCTTTCCAAAGCCTAGGCAGCCACATCGCTCCTCTTCTAGACATCCTTTCTACACTGTAATCATCTGTTTCAAAGAATGAAGAGAATATCTCGCAGTATTGACCAAGGACACCGTTCAACATGCCCATCTACTTAAGACCTCACCGAGTAGTTTTTATTAACCTAAATCCCAGATCATATTTAGCAAAGTCAACATCCCACACTTGCCCCACACCTGCCCTTGATAAATGAACCCCATCCTTGGCAAACATGTCAAGACAAAAATACAGAGCGCAGTGAAAGATAAGAAAATTAAGATAACCAGTCCCTTAGTTGGAGATAATTTGATGAGATGGGTTGGATTTGAAAAAGACACTTACTGAAGTGTTTCCCATTTTCATATTCTTATGTTTCTCATGAAACATGTGTGTTTGGAGTGAACCAGGTCCCAGGACCAGTATGTGTGCGTAATAAAATATCCGAAGTATTTGTTCAACTCTTTAATCCGCAAACCATGGTAAATAACACAACTGTGTTATCATAGTTTGCAGCCCCAAAAGCTTTACTATGGTCAGTAAATTTGTTAGGCATAAATTGCTTCCCTGTGAGTTTGTGTTCAGATTCGTTAATCAAATCAAGCTTATGAAAGTAGGGTCAAATTAAATCTGATTCCATAGATTCTAATAATTTGTCTACTAATGTCAGGCTGGTTGGGTGGTAATTCAGTGGTAAGGACTTGTCTCCTATTTCATAGATTAATCACATTAGTTATCTTCCATACATCAGATACAGTACGCATTTGTTGTAGTTGTCATATTTACAGAGCATTTGGATACTATAGGTCACTCAGAAATCATGCTAATTAAAAAGTAGTGAAACACACACACACGCACGCACACACACACACACACACACACACACACACACACACACACACTAAAACTAAGGTAAAAACAAAAGAGCTACAAACAGGAATAAAATGCTCAACACAAATACTATCACAGCCAGTTAAAATGCATGCATCAATTAAAGCCTCCTAAAATTATTAATTTCAAGACTCCCTAACAGTTATACGAGATCCTTACAGACTCCGCAGTAATGGGAGAAACCATGAAGTCAGCAAGAACTAAGTAATGGGCAAACTGCTAAAATGTATTCCACAGTCAGTGGCCCGCCACAAGCTACACAGAGGGGGAGCAAGAACCTTACAAAAAGGTAGCTACAGGTGAGATGTGTGTTCACAATTTTCATTTCACAGAGATTCATCTCAAAGTGATGATTCTAGTTGACGGAGGAGGGCCAAACAAACATGTCCTGCCGAATCGTGTATAACTTGCTCATAGCCTGTAGGGCCCAAGTCTATCACTTCCTAAGGACATACCTGTAGAAATGTCCCATGAAGTCACTCTACGGCAAAAATCTACTATAGAGTGAGATCGTTACATTAGCGTTTGTCTCGACATTCGGCTATTTATTTCCCGATATACCAACATGGCCCAGGCACCCTCAAATTTTCACATGATTGTGCTGCACACGGAGACCGGCTAATCACTACTGGATCTCTTTACTACAGTTTCCAGAAGCATACTGGGCTAGGACAGCTAGAGTACATTGGGCATCTGAGTACAAAGCGAAACGAGAACCAAGTCAGTTATCAGGACAGGAGCAGCAAGGGTTGCGTGGATTTCTGCAGTGAGTACAAAGGACTCTCTTGGTTCCTGCGCACAATAAGAGTCCTCCGGCAATCGAAGGAATGACAACACCATTCTCGCTGTTTGACCTATCAGTAAAGACCAAAGTCATGTTCCAAGAAATGAGCTATGATCATCACTGAGGCTCGACGCTTAGGAAGGCCCCATCTACTGCCTACAAAAACAAACCTCAATAACCGTCAGAGGGCAGAGAGAGAAGTCAAACTTCCTGACCACAGACACAGAGGCCGCAATCCAAGAGGGGAACCCGCATCCACAGCCGATTCAAGGCGGGTGGAAACATTTCGACACGTTTCCTTACACCTGTTGTCCTGTTCACCTAGCAGCAAATAGGTACCTGGGTGTTAGTCGACTGGTGTGGGTCGCATCCTGGGGGACAAGATTAAGGACCCCAATGGAAATAAGTTAGTCCTCGATGACGCACTGACTTTCTTGGGTTATCCTGGGTGGCTAACCCTCCGGGGTTAAAAATCCGAACGAAATCTTATCTTATCTTATCTTAACCCTGTTTTTCCTGTAAAGATCAAAGACTGCAGCATAAGCGGAGTTGCCAGGAGTATGCCAAACCCTAAACAGGTAGCACAAGTAGTTTATTGTGCTGGCTAATATTGACTTCAATAGTTTGCCTACTTTTAATGTCAGGTTCATTCACTGGACAGTAGTAATTTAGTGGTATGGATTTACCTCCTGACATGAAAATCGGAATTACATTAACCATCTTCCACGTTTCTGTTGTGACGCCTGTATCACTGATAGCAAACTAATTAGAAGCTCATTAAATTCCATCTTGCACTCTTTAAGTACCTCTGAAAACTGTTCATTTTTATTTGATGTCCTCTGCAGGGATTGAGAGAAACTATCCTTCAAGATCTACTAGAAATTTGCTAACAGAAACGATTTGTTGCATTATCTTTTACACCATAATACTAGAACCACGAGATGGTTAGTCATCGGATTCGCCATGAGGATATACAGAATTTCCAACCTTTCTTTCCTTGAAGAAAAATGCGCCAACATTCAGATTTTTACCCAGCTCCATTTTGCCACTCCCCAACTTCATCAATGTCTGGATAAGAAGAGCACTTAGGATAGCTTACATATCCAGGTAAGAACAGTGACCTGGGGATTTATTGCTCTACCAGTTAGTGAAATAGCAAACAGAACAGTTAAAACACATGCCATCTTGAAGTTCACTAAAATTAAGGAAGAAATAAAGAAACAATCATACTTATCGAGTTTGAAACTGGAGTGCATGTAATCCTGTGTGGAGGATGTGAGAGAAACCTTAAGAATCTTTGAGCAATGCGTATGAGAACATAATTGAGTGTATGCCTGATATGGACAGAACGCTGTCGTAATTCACACAACAATCTTGTGTTTTTTGGTTATCTTCATAAATGATACTGATGAGAGAATAAATCTAGGGTCAGGTTAAGTGCTGCATGGACTGGAGGGGAGGAGCAAGATGTGTGACTGTGCTCTGTTCAGGTAGGATGCGTTTGACGAGTATTTCCGAAAATATGAAACTGCCTGTGTGTTGTGAGACGGAGTTAGTAGTAGCAATGGCAGCTAATTCTAAAGAGTGTCTCGGACATAACTCTGATTCTTTGATGACAAGCTTAGAATTTTGGAAGTCCACGAGATGGTTGTAAGTGTTCCATTTAATAAAAGCGTTATTTAAACCTTTGATGCGTTATTTGAGGCTTTTATAGGTTTTCTTCACGTAATGTCTCTCACACGTCCCACATAAAATGGTGAAAATATCATCATTATATTCACTGTGTTGCATAATTATATTTGTTAGTAAGTGTTTGATGGATAGCAAATATGACCTGGTAAATGGATAAAAATTAATAATCTAAATGGCTTTTTATGGAGGTTCCCAACTATCAGGATCAATACATTTCTATAAGCAAATTAGTTTTACAAAAAATCTAGTGTGTGTTTTGCCTCGCACTTTTCCCCCAGGTATAGACTCACGAGACTTCGTATTTAAGACAAAAAAATTGTGGATTTTTCTTATGAAAATAAATGTAGCCACTCTCCACGAAGGTGAAAGTAAAGCCATCGTAAAAATATGTAAACCGAGAACAATGATGTCACACAGTTTGTAAATCTTGGCATGTTAATAAGACACGAAGTCACAACATTGTCACATCCAGGACAACATTGTCACATCTAGGACAACATTGTCACATCTAGGACAACATTGTCACATCTAGGACAACATTGTCACATCTAGGACAACATTGTCACATCTAGGACAACATTGTTACATCTAGGACAACATTGTCACATCTAGGACAACATTGTTACATCCAGGACAACATTGTCACATCTAGGACAACATTGTCACATCTAGGACAACATTGTTACATCTAGGACAACATTGTCACATCTAGGACAACATTGTCACATCCAGGACAACATTGTCACATCTAGGACAACATTGTCACATCTAGGACAACATTGTCACATCTAGGACAACATTGTCACATCTAGGACAACATTGTCACATCCAGGATAACATTGTCACATCTAGGACAACATTGTTACATCTAGGACAACATTGTCACATCTAGGACAACATTGTTACATCTAGGACAACATTGTCACATCTAGGACAACATTGTCACATCTAGGACAACATTGTCACATCTAGGACAACATTGTCACATCTAGGACAACATTGTTACATCTAGGACAACATTGTCACATCTAGGACAACATTGTCACATCTAGGACAACATTGTCACATCCAGGACAACATTGTCACATCTAGGACAACATTGTCACATCTAGGACAACATTGTCACATCCAGGACAACATTGTCACATCTAGGACAACATTGTCACATCTAGGACAACATTGTCACATCCAGGATAACATTGTCACATCTAGGACAACATTGTCACATCCAGGACAACATTGTCACATCTAGGACAACATTGTCACATCTAGGACAACATTGTCACATCCAGGACAACATTGTCACATCTAGGACAACATTGTCACATCTAGGACAACATTGTCACATCTAGGACAACATTATCACATCTAGGACAACATTGTCACATCTAGGACAACATTGTCACATCTAGGACAACATTGTCACATCTAGGACAACATTGTCACATCTAGGACAACATTGTCACATCAAGGACAACATTGTCACATCTAGGACAACATTGTCACATCCAGGATAACATTGTCACATCTAGGACAACATTGTCACATCCAGGACAACATTGTCACATCCAGGATAACATTGTCACATCTAGGACAACATTGTCACATCCAGGACAACATTGTCACATCTAGGACAACATTGTCACATCTAGGACAACATTGTCACATCTAGGACAACATTGTCACATCTAGGACAACATTATCACATCTAGGACAACATTGTCACATCTAGGACAACATTGTCACATCTAGGACAACATTGTCACATCTAGGACAACATTGTCACATCTAGGACAACATTGTCACATCAAGGACAACATTGTCACATCTAGGACAACATTGTCACATCCAGGATAACATTGTCACATCTAGGACAACATTGTCACATCCAGGACAACATTGTCACATCCAGGATAACATTGTCACATCTAGGACAACATTGTCACATCCAGGACATGGGTCGCTCCGTTCTGTAGTAATTGCTGGGCCACTCCGACATGGTTTTGGCTACACTGGAAGACAAACAAAACTGTTGCATAATATACAGACTCTGCAACTGTGTAACAAATCTGACCCAAAGAGTAACAGGAGCGAAAATCAAATCAGAAGCCATCACAATGTAACGTTCTCTTCCTCTGGGCACAATTCTTGCTCAAATTCTTTTTATTATTTTTCTTATCTGATTTAAAGACAAATCCACCGGGAGGCCTGATCATGGACCGGGCCGCGGGGGCGTTGATCCCCGGAATAACCTTCAGGGAACCTCCAGGTAATCTAGGTATCCTTTACAGATAATTCATGAATGTCTAGTAGAGCGACATCAGTTCACTGACGTAAACCAGGTCTTCCACTGGACCAAAAAAGTGAGGATGTCACTTTCCAGGATCACGACAATGTCATTATAACAACCTCAAAGATGGATAACAAACACTTTCGAAACAATGATGGTCTTTAAAGTCATTCGTTCTCTCTAGGCTAGACTACTACTGTATACTAACAGCCCGTTTTAAGGCAGACAAAAATATAGATCAAAATAAAGTACTTACACATGCAGTGAAGGTGATCACCTTCACTGCATGTATCTCTGCCTGTACTCCTTAGAAAGAAGGCTAGAAAGATACATCATAATTTACACCTGGAAAATCCTATAAGGATTTGTTCCAAATTTGCACAGTGAAATCACTACGAGAACAATGGAAAGAAGCGGTGCTGAGAGTACACTGAGAGACAACACAGTAAGTGTAACAAGCCCAAGATTTCTCAACAGCGTACCAGGATACAAATAAGGGATTATCAATAGACCCTTAGCTGTCTTCCAGAAGGAACGGGATAAGTTCTTTAAGTCAGTTCTTGATCAGCCAGACTATGATCCGTACGTTGGACTGAATTCGGCCATCAGTAACACCCTGGTTGATCAGGTTTTGATTCACCAAGAGGCCTGGTCTGGGACTGGGTCGTACGGGATGTTGACCCAGGATCACATCCTTCAGGTATCAAATATAAGGGAGAGGAAATTTAGATAGGGGATTAAATATGTAGGGAGGGAGGGTGGAAAGAGGGAGGATGCGAGGGGAAGGGGCAAGAGAGAGGGGTGAGGAAGGGGGAGGTCAGTGGCCGTGTGAGCCCTTCACTCACCTTGGCGTGACGCATCTACACAACTTCCCGTGGACCTGAACATGTTTCTACCCTCCCTCTCTCCCTCAACAATCCCGCTCCCCAACCTCTCCCCTTTCCCTCTCCACACATTCTCATTTCCCTCCCCACCTACCATCCATCTTCCCCACACACTACCCCTTCTCCGACACGCTCACTTCATACCTAGGGAGGGGTGAAACGACACACTGAGGGACGGGGGATATATTAACGTTCCTCCTCCTCCCCCTCTTGTCTGGCCACCCCTCACCCTCTTGCTTGGCCACTCCCTCTCTCCTGACTGGTCACCCCCTCCCTCCGTCCAAGCTTCCCCTTTCCTCCTGCCTGACCACCACCACCTCCTGCCTCGCCATTCCCTCAGTCCTGGCTGTTCACCCCTCCCTCCTGCCTGATCACCTCTCCCTCCTGCCTAATCACCCCTCCCTCCTGCCTGATCACCTCTCCCTCCTGCCTAATCACCCTTCCCTCCTGCCTGATCACCTCTCCCTCCTGCCTAATCACCCCTCCCTCCTGCCTGATCACCTCTCCCTCCAGCCTAATCACCCCTCCCTCCTGCCTGATCACCTCTCCCTCCTGCCTAATCACCCTTCCCTCCTGCCTGATCACCTCTCCCTCCTGCCTAATCACCCTTCCCTCCTGCATGATCATCCCTCCCTCCTGCCCGTCACCCCTTCCTCCTGCCTGTCACCCCTCCATCCTGCCTGTCACCCCTCCCTCTTGCCTGTTCACCCCTCCTTCCTGTCTGATCACCCCTTCATCCTGCCTATCATCTGTCCCTCCTACCCGTCACCCCTCCCTCCAGCCTGTCACCCCTCCCTCCAGCCTGTCACCCCTCCCTCCCACCTGGTCACTCAATGCCTCACGAACGCTGCTGGTAGAGTTAGTGTAGTGTTGTGGGAATGCTTCACTGCCTTCAGTGTTATTATCCCTGACAGCGTTTTAAGTATATCTGTCCGGCCTGTGATTGTTGCGCCAGGTGGGGTTATAAACACCAGCAAAGAATATTAAAAGAGAATGTCTTTTTCCTCGGATCATTATTCCGATATAAATTAAAAAATACGTAAGAGATTCAAAGAGTGAGACGTCTTTATGTCTCATGGTCTTCTCCAAAAGGATGCGATCCTGTACGACTAACCCATATGGGCCCCTGGCTGCGTTCAGGAGGGAGATGGACAGATACTTAAAGTCGGTGAGAGATCAGCCGAGATGTGGTTCGTACGTTGGACTACGTGCGGCCAGCAGTGATAGCCAGGTTGATCAGGCCCTGATCCACCGGGAGGCCTGGTCGTGGACCGGGCCGAGGGGGCGTTGATCCCCCGGAATACACTCTAGGCAGCAGGTAGGTACCGATTTACTGTTAGGTGAACTGTTAACAGGTGAATCAGGGATTGAATTCGGGTCCTTTTGGTTGTGAGCCGAGCGCTACAAGACGGATTGTGTACTTGCTAGAGAGCCTCAGACATTGTACTTTTATTCTCTCTCTTGCTTCTTCGTTGTCTATCTCTTAACCTTTCTCTCATCTTGGAAACATGACTTAGATCTTCCTGGCCAGAAGGTAAGCACCCAACCCTCAGCTATCTTCCTCTTGCCTTTACTCTTGTTTTCCTCAATCTATACTTAATGAAAAGTTGAAGAAGCTTGAACTCTGTAATCTTCACTCTGATCATCAGTTATATGATACTTGTTCTACAGGTTTTCTTCTGTCTTACATCTCGCTTGTTTGGGCATCTTCAAATATTGTCTCTAATATTAAAATAAAACTAAGGGAATTGGTCAAGTTTTTATTTTACAAACTGTCACCCTTGTGCTATCAATTTTATTTCTACTAACAAATATCTTGCATCTTTCACGACAAGTCCTCCCTGTGGGGAGGTTTCTCGACCAGTATGGCGCTGATGGCCCGTGTCTGCATTAATTAGGGGTATTAACGAAAAATAAAATATCTGTTTAAAATGCTGCTGGTGTGGGGTGCTAATCAGCACCCAACCCCTGTAGCTGAATAGACTCTGAGCAATTGACAAAATATTAGAAGTAAATAACACAAAACCATACACGTGTAGGAAAAGTTAAATAATATAGAGCTACATGTGTCGTTTATGTTAAACACTATCTACGTAAAATGATCATAACGTTGAATGTTGAACAGTTAAACTAATGTTGCAACACCACTCCACACCTGGTAATGCTTATGCCAGTTATAGTCACAAATAATTTATACAGCGCGTGCGCGCGCGAGAGAGAGAGAGAGAGAGAGAGAGAGAGAGAGAGAGAGAGAGAGAGAGAGAGAGAGAGAGAGAGAGAGAGAGAGAGAGAGAGAGAGAGAGAGAGAGAGAATTTAAGTTGTATAACATTACCTTGGACAGATTACTCTATACTGGCATATATCACAACCAGTTTTTAATGTTTCCTGCCACATGGGCTCTGTCATACCTGTAATGAAGTGTACAATGTTTGCTTCTCTCCATCTCCTCTAAGTCGTTCCACTTCATGAACACTTTGAAGTTGTGACTTTTGTTTCAAGAATGCTCTTCTGACTTCCATAGACATTCTTTCTCCTATGGGTCATCAGAATTTTGTTTTATTGGTGTTTCTCTTCAGTCAGCCCTTTTCTAAGTTCTGAGAAAATTTAAGTTGTAAATCTTTAGAATGTGCCTAGTTTCTTTAAGTGCTTATTCAGATGTATTCTCAGGTCATTGTGGTTGTATATAAACCACCAGATGCAACCTCCCAACAGTTCAAAGAACAATTAATGAAAACTGATTACTATCTGGAAAATCTTCGAACCCTTGCCCCAAATATATCGTTGCTTGATTTTAAGACACACAGAATAGAAGAATGTAACAAATAATGTTATCGCAGAGATAATCCCTGGAGGCAGCTCAGATGAAAAGTCACACACACATGAGTTGCTGAAATTCTGCAATAAATTCACCCTAAGCTAGGAAATAATGGAGCCAACAAGGTTGAGACACAGACTTAACCTTATTTTCACGAATGATGATGATCTGGTAAAAGAATATAAGTGTCAAAAACAGTTAATTTAGATCACAACAATATCGAAATCCAGACATGTATACACAGGAGACTTGACCAGAACAATGCATGCTATTTAAGAGAGTGCCTTCACCAAATTCAACTTTAACAATAAGAACACCAACTGGAATCAAATAATGTCTTAAATGAAACATGCTGGGAAGATATCCAAAATAACATAGAAATGAACTAGGGTCTCGAAAAGATAAACTCTTCGGCAGCTGATGTAAACTAGGTAAACTCAGTGGTTCTTCACCTTTTCAGCCAGAGGTGAAGTATCACAGAGCTTTCCAAGGAGGCTATACTATATGAAATGCAGGAAGAAGTACTGACTAGGAAGGTTGAAAAAAACTGTGCATAAGTTAAATGATTCATACAGGAGAGACGGAAGCTTAAAGCAATTAATGAAATTGAAAGAAATGAAAACAAAATTCTTATCATATGCCAAAAACATGGCAAAAACCACATCCAGTGACGTACTCGGACAAGATTAGAGAAATGAGTGAGATACCGAGGTCTGTATGACTGTGTTTAGTGAGCCAGAAGAGATCAATAATCCAAATGGATTTTTCGTGAACGAGTCACAGAACCTTGTCATTATATGCCAAATTTCTGACATAACACTAACTCAGGTGAACTTTGAAAAAAAACATTGATTACATGGCCATGCGCTGTACCCCAGTCCCAGATTCGTGGAACTTGTGTTCATCAAGAACTGCAAGAATCTCCATTTGGGTGCCTTAAGTTTGCTATGGAGAGGGAGCCTGGATCGCAAACCATCTGGAGTCCCAACACTTGCACAACCCATAGCAACTACAGGTAGCTCCTGCCTCTCGCAACCACTGGACCACAATGTGATGGAGGACAAACAGATTGCAGAGGTAGTATACACAGACTTTGAAAAAGTCTTCGACTGGTGGACCATGGTGTAATAGAGCAGAAAATAGTGCTAAAAGAATAACCGGACAAGTGGGTAGATGAATTTTTAACTTTCTAACCAACAGAACACAAACAGTAATGGCAAGTCGGAGGCAGCCACAGTGAAAATTTTTTATTTCACCAGGTACAGTACTTGCCCCATCCTTTTCCTTATTCTCATTTCTAACAGAGATGTGAACCACAGCACAGTGCTCTCTTTTGCATATGATACTAGTATCTACTTGAATGTCATACATTGATGACAGTAAATCTTCAGCAGCTATAAACCAAGTTTTCCATGGGCCACGGAAAACAATGTATATTCAATGAGGAAAAATTCCATTTACTCCTTTACGGAAAACTTGAGGAAATAATACCTAGAATTAAGTATATAAACAAATTCTAGCCACACAATAGAGCGAAAAACTAATGTTAAGGGTTTGGGAGTGATAGTGTCGATGATTTCTAATTCAAGAATCATAACGGTGTCGCTATCACATCTGCGAGGAAAAAGATGGATGGATATTGGAAACATTCAGAAAAAGGGATGCCATGTCATTGATAATCTTTGAGTCGCTTCCTCTCCGTTGGCTAGATTACTGCTATACACTAACAGACCCATTCAAGGCAGGTGAAGCTGCAGATCTATAGAATGTACAGAGAACCTTCACTGCACGTATTAGTTCAGTCAAGCACCTTAATTTCTGGAAACAGCTGAAGTCCCTTGAACTGTACTTCCTGGAACGCAAGTGGGAAAGATATATCATAATCTACTCCAAGAAAATTCTAGAGGGATTGGTCCCGAAACAGCACACAGAAATCACTCCCTACGAAAACACAAGACTAGGCAGAGGTGTAACAAGCCCTTAATGCAAAGCAGAGACAAAATACTGTCAGGGGCCCAAGACTGTCATGCATAATGGGAATTACCCATACACCCCTAGCTGTCTTCAAGAGGGAACTGGACACATATCTAAAGTCTGTGCCCAGTCAACTGGACTGTGGTTTGTACGTTGGACTGCGTGCGGCCAACAGTACCGGAGTGTTTGATCAGGCCCTGATCCACCGGGAGACCTGGCCGAGAATCGAGCCGCGAGAACATTGATCCCCAGAACAACCTCCAGGTAGACTTCAGGTTGGCAGACATGTCTCTTCTTCATAAATCTCTATATTATTGTTACATGCACCTGTATCTTCATCTCTGTATTAATAAATACTGGAAATAAATGGTATAAAATACCGACACAATAGAAATATAAACACATATGCAGTATAATGTGATCCTTTATTGACAACGTTTCGCCCACGCAGTGGGCTTTTTCAAGTCACAAACAGATCTACCTGGGGTGGAAGGTACGCGAGTATTTATAGTCAGGTTCAGAATGAAGAAGTCAGGTGGAGAATGCTGCATCTGATGATGTACCGAGTCTAAGATCTTGGGTAGCTTGGAAGGGAGATTGGATAAGTTTGTGAGCAGACCTTCTGCAGTGTTCTTCCATTCCTATGCTCTTATGTGGGATAGTGATGAAGTTTCTTGGCAAGTGGTTCAGCTATGTTATAGCAGCCATTATTCTGGTTGAAGTTGTCGAATATAGAGATAAGCGATGATTCCAGGATTCTTCGGTATTGAGTGTTGTCTTCTGTGGCGATAAGTGTATATAAGAGTATATTCAGAGAAATTTCGCAGTCAGCAGCACTCGATCACACACCCTCTTGGGTGGGTCAAGTGGGTTAGAGCATCGTGAATTTTTGCTCACCATGAGACGGGCTAAAACATCACAGGTTCGATCCCTGGATAGTCGCAGTGATGTTATTGATTAATTAATGCCACTTGTTCGTGGTTACAGTAATATATATATATATAAGTAGTGGATTTTTCCACTGAGCGCACCCTTCCGGTTTGGGCCTTCCACTGAGCGCACCCTTCCGGTTTGGGCCTTCCACTGAGCGCACCCTTCCGGTTTAGGCCTTCCACTGAGCGCACCCTTCCGGTCTAGGACCAGCAGCTGGAGGGTCACCTTTTCACACCTAGGTGTTACTTCCGGTTTTGACCATGACCTCGCCCTCGAGACTACCTCACCCTTGACCCCCCCAACCAATACCCCCGCCCACGACCCCCCCCCCCTTCGCGACCCCGCCGTCGCGCCGCGCGCCCGCCCCGCGCGCCCGCGCGCGCGCCCGCCCGCGCGCCCCGCCCGCGCGCCCGCCCGCGCCCTTCGCGACCCCCGCCCGCACCTTCTGCTGCGCCTTCTGCAGCGTCGTCCGGATCGCCCCCGCGCCTCGAATTTTTTTTCTTATGATCTCCTTGGATCAAGGTTTTTGGATTCTCCCCTATGGGGTTTCGAATTTTTTTTGAATTTCATTTTCTTGTGCTCTCCATCTCCTCGGATCAAGTTTTTAAGGTTCCCCCTCTCACTTTCACCCCCATCCCAAAATTTCTCGATATTACCAAGTTTTTGGATTCCCCCCTATGGGGGTTTCGAAAGTCTCCATCTCCTCAGATCAAATTTTTAAGGTTCCCCCTCCCACTTTCACCCCCCAACCCCAAAAATTTCTCGATATCAAAGTCTCCACTTCCTCGGATCCCCCTCCCACTTTCACCCATCCCCCACCTCAAATTTTTCTCGATAATACCAAGACTCCATCTCCTCGGATCAAATTTTTTGGATCCCCCTATGGGTTTTCGAAATTCTCCATCTCCTTGGATCAAGGTTTTTTTTTTGGATTGTCCCTATTTCCACCCCCCCCCAACCCCAAAAATTTCTCAATATTACAAGTTTTTGCATTCCCCCCTATGGGGGTTTTCGAAATTCTCCATCTCCTTGGATCAAAGTTTTTAAGGTTCCCCCCCTCCCACTTTCACCCCCCCCCAACCCCAAAATTTCTCGATAATACAAGTTTTGGATTCCCCCCTATGGGGGTTTCGAAATTCTTATGATCTCCTCGGATCAAGTTTTTTTTTGGATTCCCTCCTATGGGGTTTTCGAAATTCTCCATCTCCTTGGATCAAATTTTTGGGTACCCCTCTCACTTTCACTCCCACCCCAAAATTTCTCGATAATACCAAGACTCCATCTCCTTGGATCAAGGTTTTTTGGATTCCCCCCTCTGGGGGTAAGCATTCAAATGAACTCCTCCTATGGGGGCATGCCTACTACAGGTCTAAACATCTTCCCCTTATTATTTTAAAATGAACTAAAAGTTTCCTCTCATTAAGTTAAATGACCTAAGAAGGGTGTTTACTCGGCGGTCAGTGACGTCACGCGATGACCCCCACACACACAGGCTGAATCATGACGACCCTTTTAGTTCATTCAAGTTAATAAGGGGATATAGTACCTACATCATAGGGAAAACATTTTTACTCTTAACCCAGGTTAATCCAAATAATTTCACATTTTTGTTTCGTTAATACCCACAACAATCCAACAATTTCTTTACAACACAAGTCTAGACATTTTTTAACTATTTCATCTCAGGTCACTCCCCCACGAAGTAACCTCCTCCCCACCCTCCCGAACCCTCACACTCCAACCAACACCTCACAATTTTCACTCATAACCCCCAATTTTTCTCGTTTTAACCCTTTTTAGTTCATTAAAGTTAATAAGGGGACACAGTACATCAGAAAGTCACCACAACACTTATAACCACTTTTCGATAAATTCACTAGTCACAATTTTACATATTACGAAGTTAATACGCACACACACCTCACTTTGAACACCTTCAAAACACTCTCTTAAATCATTTGAATACTCACAAAAATACCTTTATACATTTACAAACAACACTGAAATACTCCAAAACATCATTCGAACACCCCCAAAATCACCTCTGAATACTTCCAGAACACCTTCATAAGTACTCTTGCACATCATTTGAACACCTTCATAAGTACTCTCATAATCATTTGTACACCTTCAAAAAACACCTTTGAATACTCACATAAACACCCTTGAACACCTTCAAAACACCTTTGAATAACCTCAAAACACCTTTGAACACCTTCAAAACACCCTTAAACACCTTCAAAACACCTTTGAATAACCTCAAAACACCCTTGAACACCTTCAAAACACCCTTGAACACCTTCAAAACACCCTTGAACACCTTCAAAAAACAACATTTGAACACACTCAAAACACCTTTGAACACCTTTGAACATTTTCAAAACACTATTTGAGTACTCCCAAATAAGATTTGACATCTCTAATTTATCTCCACTTACACATTTCATTAAATTACAACTCATCCCTCAGTCTCCAGACTAGGCATTTTCTCGTTTTTACCCTTTTAGTTCATTAAAGTTATTAAGGGGACACAATACATCAGAAAAAAAAGTCACAAAAACTAACTCAAACACTTTACTTTGAACACCCCCAAAACACTCTCATAATCATTTGTACACCTTCAAAAACACCTTTGAATACTCACATAAACACCTTTGAACACCTTCCAAGCACTCTTGAACACCCTCAAAAACACCTTTTGATTAACCTCAAAACACCTTTGAACACCTTCAAAACACCCTTGAACACCTTCAAAACACCCTTGATCACCTTCAAAAAACATTTGAACACACTCAAAACACCTTTGAACACCTTTGAACATTTCCAATCAACACATCATTTGAACACCTTCAAAACACCTTTGAACACCTTCAAAACACTCTCATAATCATTTGAACACACTCAAAACACCTTTGAATACTCACATAAACACCCTTGAACACCTTCAAAACACCTTTGAATAACCTCAAAACACCTTTGAACACCTTCAAAACACCCTTGAACACCTTCAAAACACCCTTGAACACCTTCAAAAACAACATTTGAACACACTCAAAACACCTTTGAATACTCACATAAACACCCTTGAACACCTTCAAAACACCTTTGAATAACCTCAAAACACCTTTGAACACCTTCAAAACACCCTTGAACACCTTCAAAACACCCTTGAACACCTTCAAAAACAACATTTGAACACACTCAAAACACCTTTGAACATTTCCAAAACACTATTTGAGTACTCCCAAATAAGATTTGACATCTCTAATTTATCTGCACTTACACATTTCATTAAATTACAACTCATCCCTCAGTCTCCAGACTAGGCATTTTCTCGTTTTTACCCTTTTAGTTCATTAAAGTTATTAAGGGGACACAATACATCAGAAAAAAAGTCACAAAAACTAACTCAAACACTTTACTTTGAACACCCCCAAAAACACTCTCATAATCATTTGAATACTCACATAAAC